>NC_141036.1:50042500-50145000 GCF_052040795.2 Danio rerio
ATTATTGTTATTTAATGGACCTGAGCTAATATGAACTAACAGTGAAGAATTGTGTCTTTTGTCATATTAAATAAATAATTGTTATAATTCGCATAATTTTCTATCAATTTACTAATATTTTTAAATAGTTTATTTGTTTTTGTACTTGTTTTTAAGTAGTTTTCAGATTTTATAATAATTTTTTTTGTCTTTTTAATTCATCAACAGACCATTCATGTTAACTGTCAATTGTTTTTAATTCGTGTCTGTTACACCCATGTGACTTGTATGCCTAATCTTGGCCAGGACACTTTGGTAAAAGACATTTAACCTCAATGTGTCTTTCCTGGTAAAATAAACGTTATAATAATAATAATAATAATAATAATAATAATAATAATAATAATAATAATAATAATAATAATAATAATAATAATAATAATAATTTTAAATAGTTTATTTTGATAAAAGTATATTTCATCACAATTTGTTCACTCTCAAATGGTATGACTTGCAAAATAATGACAGCGAATAACTTAATAAGAATAACTTTTCAAATCAACATTTAAAGACAGCATCTAAACTATTTTTTTATTTCAAGACAACAGCGTATAGAAAATATGGGTACCACTTTAAAATTGGGTTGTATTAGGTAATGTTAGATGAAGCATTTACTAACATGATCAAACAATGAACAATCCATTTATTACTAAGGCTGGGCGATTAATTGAAAAGTAATCAAAAATCGACATTCAGAACCTATAGCCGATCAAATTTTTCCAGGTCAATTTTTTCAGTTACTTTCCCAACCACGTGTAGAGTCACGTGACGCCATTCTGTTCAGACTGATTCATGCTTCTTGTTGAATGCACAGGTGTGGTCCGGCACAACCTTTGCGCGATCATATACCAGCACACCTCTCAAAAAAATGTAACCACGTCAAACGTTTGCACAACACAGATGATGACTGGAAGCTGCACCAGAGATGCCTTGAAACGGCATATTTTCCATTACGATAAAATTATTATTTACATTAAAATATTTGTTTACAGAAGATTCAAGAATTGCAAAATTATTATTTACAGGATATGAAATTGTTATTTTTTTTAAAGAGATACTGCTTATTTTCTACTTTTAATATGAAAAACATTGAAAATAATTTATTTTGTTTCCAAAAGTGCAACTTATTTGTTTTAACTTTTTTTATTAGAAAAAAAGGCAGAAAAGGTTTTAGGCAATGGGTGTTTTCACTTCAGTTTTTCAAAGTTTATGTTAATAAATAATCACAGATAGTAGATAGTGTGTGCACCCTCCATTCAAACATCTTTCACTTGTAATATGTGAGCATATTTACTGTACAAAATTGTCAGTGAACTATGAGAGCAAAAAATAAATGTATAAAATATTTGTTCATTAATCGTGATCAAGTCAAAATGTTCAATTAATCGGCGTTTAGATTTTAGGCCAAATGGCCCAGCCCTATTTATTATAGTATGTGTTCATGTCAGTTAAAGTTGGTTAATGTCCAATGGTTAATGTTGGTTAATGTAAAATACAGTCATTCATAGTTGGTTCATGTTAACTCAAGGTGCATTAAGCATGAATTTGAATGTTAATATTGTATTAGTGAATGCTGTACAAATTTTGTTTATAATAAGTTCATGTTAAATACAGTTGAAGTCACAATTATTAGCATAATTATATATAATATGGTTTTGCAGAACTTAATAAGGCAAAAATAGGTTGCCAGATTTTCTCTTGTGATTTTAGACTATTAATGTTTAGTTAAAATTTCATCTGAACACATTAATCCAACACAAAAACATAAAAACAACAAAAATGCAGATTTTTTGGTCAGATCGATTCACGAGAACGCTCACTCCCAGCACAGAATAGCTCTTCCAGCTTTTATCCACCTCCTTTTTTTCCCCCTGAACTCGGTGACATTTGGGGAAGAGCTGGCCCCGGTCATGTTTTACCTCCTGTGAAAGGAGAATATTAACATCACGAAGAACTTGAGACACGGAAAATGTCCTCTTTGATTCCCGACCGATAAGAGCAAATATCAGCCTTTCTGTTCTAAACAGGATGTTATTGCGCTGCTCTCTGATTTCACAGGACCATTGACCCGCAATCCTCTTCTACTTTTATAACGCTGCCATTTAAAGTATTTCAGAAACGCATCTGTAAGCGAGGATGTCACAGGGGTCCTGCAAATATCTGTCTTTGTGAATAAAATGCACAGATCGGGGCTGAAGCAAAGCTGCACCATTTAAATGAATAACTGGGAGAGAAAGCAAAAGAAAGAGCTCATATGCTTGCTCAATGATGCCATCTAGCAGTTCTGCATCCACAAACAGAGACCCTCATTTCAACAGAGAGACAATGATAGGAATAAATACGCACAGCGATCAGTATTTGCATTCGCGGTGCCTTTTGTTCTTGGATTTCTCCAACTTCAATGATAAGAATAGCATTAAAATATCAATTAATGCCTTGAGTGGTAAGTGGATTTATTGGTCGGAAATAAACATCAGATTGCTGCGGTAAATGATTTCTGCTGGGGGACGGCAGGAAGCAGTTTGTGTGCGATTATCGGCTGACACGTGTTTGCAAATCTTTTAATTACACCGACGAGCAGCAGATTCCCGAGGTTTACAGGATGTACTGTAACTGCTGGAATTCACGAGCATGTGTTTTGGCCTAGTGATTAGCATGCTGGAGGAATATATGTGGCTACATCTTTAAAATAACTGATTATTGTTTGGTGTTATACTGAGCTACAGTTGATTAGTAAGAATACATACACAATGATTAATAATTAAAAATCAAAAATGGGATTAAATGCATGTGTTTAAATAAATGTGTTTTATTCCTTCTTTTTTTTTTCCATCTAAACGAAACATAATGGCTGAATGAATCAATCTGTGATTTCCAGTAGACAGCCACTGATGTAATTTGGCACAACAACAGTTTATATAGAGTCAACAGTTAACAAATCTAAAAAAACGACAACTAAATCATACATATTTAAAACACGATTCACACTGCAAGACTATTTAACCACAACGTAATAATTGTCAATTTAAATACTTATTATTTGCTACTGTCTTTTAAAGCTCTAGGCTTTACCTCTTTGTCAGCAAGAAGATTAAAAATATAGGTCACACTTTACAATAAGGATTCATTAATGTATTTTCTATCATGAAACTAATAAACTCAGTGTCGCTACATACTCGATGCATTTTCTGAATACTAAATCATCTTGATTTTTTGAAGTATGCCATAAAATAATCCAGATTCTCGTTTAAAATGTTTTCTTGTTGCTGTTTTTTACAATAACACCAAAATCAAGTGTAGTAGTGCGACAGGATTATGATTGTTTGATATTTTTGTAAACCAACAATGCTGTGTGGTGTAAACTTTTTTTTAAATCCTTCTTTAAATGACTTCAACAACAGTTACTATTAAAATATGGTCAACCATTTGGTAGAGCATGCAGCTAAAGATTAATCATAGTTCAGCATTTACTAAGGTACAGTGTTTTAAAAAGAGGTTTAAATGCATTAAAATGTGTTTTTTTTCTTCTTCTGAGCAAAAAATATTCAATAAATGAATCATTATTCTGTGACTTAAAGTAGACAGTCAATGAAATGTAATTTGGCGCAACAACAGTTATATACATCTATATTACACAACAACAAATCTGAAAATAACAAAATCTGACATGCATATTTAACAAGATTCACACTGCAAGACTATTTAAGGGTCACAGTAAAAGCAACATAATAATTGTCATTTTAAATACTTATTAATTGTCACTGCCTATTAAAGCACAAGGCTTTACCTATTTGTCAGCATGAAGATTTAAAATATAGGTCACACTTTACAATAAGGATTCATTAGTTAAACACATTTACTATCAGGAACAATATATAATAATGAACAATACTTGTACAGCAATTATTAACCCTTTATCTGTCCCACCAAAAAAAATCCTAATGTCGCTAGTAACACACTCAATGCATTTTTTTAACACGTCCCATAATTTCTAAAATATTGACCTCAAATGGTTGATATGTCAATTTATGGTAAAAGTACCAGAATTAATACATACTATAAAAATCTGAGACCAATTAATTCAAAAACAATAAAAATTAAATATTTTTGAACATGGAATATTTTTGAATCCTTTTTTATTTTAAAGTATGCCCAATATTTTAGATTCTCATTTATTAGTGTTTTTTTTTTTTTTTTTACAATAAAACCAAAATCAAGTGTAGTAGTGCAACAGGATTACGTTTGTTTGATATTTTTGTAAATCAACAATCTGTGTAGTGTAAGCCATTATTTGTACCATCATTCTTTAAATGACTATAGTCATTACTTAAAACAGTCAAAAAATGGTCAACTGTTTGGTAGAGCGGGCAGTTAAAGGTTAATCATAGTTCAGCATTGACTAATGCATCATTAAAATCCAAAATCATGCTTGTTATCATTAATTAATGCACTGTGAGTTAGCATGAACTAACAATGGACAACTTTATTTCCTACCTTTGATTCATAAACAATTTATGATTTTCCTTTTAGGATTTGCAAGAGGGAGGAATATATGTAGGCACATTTTTAAGAATTGGTCATTGTTTGGTGTGACAGTTTATTAGTAGGAATATACACAATGATTAATAACTAAAGTGACAGTGCCTCAAATAGACAAAAAAAATTATCTGAAAAAATATTGACTGAATAAATCATTCTGGTGTTGAAATGACACAAAATGTTATTTTGTGCAAAAACAGTTATTATAAATAATGTATATAATAACAAATCTGAAAATAACTAAATCTGATATGCATATTTAGGGCAAGATTCACAATACAGGAATTTAAGGGTAACAGTATAGCCACAAAGCAATAATTAATTATCATTTTAAACATTTATACTCTGCCACTGTCTTTTAAAGCACTAGGCTTTACCTATTTGTTACCAAGAGAATTAAAAACATATTTTTTTATGATCACTTTGTCTTTTCTATAGACCATTTTGAGGGATGTAAACAAAAACAATGCTTCCATCATATTTCCTGTTTTACATTATTCATTTCCATAGCTTCCAAGATTCCAAAAAGAGCCACATATTGATAAATAATGTTATGATAGATGATTTAACATTAGGTTATGATTGACTTGCCTCTTGTTAGTTAGGACATAGTTTGATAACAAGCAGGAAATGTCCATGGGCCAATGACCTGACCACATTGAAATACAGGTCAAAATTAGGGTGTTTTCTTTTTTACATCATTCCCAAGATGCATATCACCCATTTTTAAAGATTATAAAAATCACTTTTGTAAATGCAATTTGACGCAGACACCAAAATTGGTTGTCTAATAATATACCCAACATTCATCACCACATATTTTTTCAAAAATATTTCACAAAAAAAAAGCAACAGAACCAGAATGAAAACTCCATGCCTCCCTAAGCAGGAAAATACAATAATAATACTTCAATGTTATTGGCCAAGCAACTACAAAAAGATTTAGTTTGGTGGTTTGCACCAGTAAACATCATATTAAGTATTCCTGATATTATTTTGCACTAAAAATAAATAAATTTTATACCTCTCTAAAGAATATGCAAGCGAGATAGAGGCTGCTATAAGTGAGCACTCCTCCTATAGTGAACACAAATGTAAATGTTAACTGTTCAAAAATGTTCCCCTTTTTCTAGTAATACAATGTGATTACAGGCCTGTGGTCAGCCTGGTGAAAGGGGTGGTTCTTTTTTCTCAAAAAAGTGGACCTTATTGCAATTGTATGCCTCATTTTCTATCTAATTCTGAAATTTAAATACTACATTTTAGTGACATTTTAGCACTATTCTGAATTAGCTTGTCGGATGGTCATCATAACCACACTTTTTTTTTTTTTTACTATTTTAGCCAAAATAGTATTAAAATCCATTTTAATATGGTATGCTTTTGGTGCTTCAAACCTTTTTTATTGATCTTTTGTTTCAGGAATAAGGTCCAAGATTTACAATAAAAGTTACTTGTAAAATGTTTTCTCTATTTAAAAACAACAGTAGCAAAAGATGTCTTATCTTACATCAGATTGTAAGTTTTCTTGCACAGCTGGATGTTAGACTCCGAAAAGAAAAAAGAAAAACAAAATAATAAGTTAGGATTGGCCAAAACTGATTAGCTAAAGTCACATTGAAGACACTGCCAACAGAGGATCCGGCTTGATCTTAAAGCCTTTTTTTAATGGGTTATGTTCACCATGATTAAATAGCAAAGTACAAATGAGCTCATGTATAGGACAAATTCTGGACCTTTGTCAGTGAGGTAAGGGTCTTCTGAACCACTTGAACCAACACCCCACACAAACAGGCTGTGTGATGTCTATAAATAATTTAAAAATACAAAAATTGTATTAAATAAATAAATAAATTTTAGATAAATTTTATTATTAATTAAAATACATAATTACATACATACAAATATAATAAAACAAATATAATTACAAATATATACGTTGTAATTAGCTAAAAAAGGGAGACCTCATGCCATTAATTACCCCATGTTGACGTCAAAACCTGTGCATCCAATCAAGTTTGGTTTTATTTAGCAGGAGCTGTATCTACTGTATTGTTCGGCAGAAGCAACATGCACACAAACAGGCTGTGTGTAGTCTAAAAATAATTTTTAAAAAAAGTTAACAATTTTTTTTATAAATAATTAAATAAATATTAGATAAATAAAAAATATTACTTTTAATTAAAATACAGAATTGCATACAAATATAATTAAAAAATATATATATAAATAGAAACATACGTTATAATTGGCTGAATCCAAAAAAGGGAGAACACATGCCATATATTCCCTTAATTTGTCCATGTTGACATCAAAACCTGTGCATCCAATCAAATTCAGTACTGTATTGTTTGGTAGAAGCAACATGCACACAAACAGGCTGTGTGACGTCTAATAATAATAAAAAAAACAAACAAACAAATAAACATTAGATTAATAAATATTACTAATAATTAAAATACAGAATAACATACATACAAATATAATAAAACAAATATACACGTAGTTAAAATTAAGCAAAGCAACATCATATTAATTCAAAAACAATTATATATATAAACTACATTAACAACAGGTTTAGTTGCAATGACTTTGCATACTGAGCTTATGCTGTTCACATATAAATGTGTGAATTTAATTTTGTTTTTGGAAACAGATTTGGTACGTGACTGAAATCCGATTCTGACTGAAAATACATTAGGCATTTGATCCTAAAGAGAGCTATAGCTCTGTTCCCGATCCCAAAAACAAAACTGCACACAATAACACACCCTGAGAAATACACAGGTCTGCTGGAGTCCTTCTAACGCATACCGTCAGCATCTGAAAAGCTTCGGCGGAGATACTGTTAAAGAGCATGTAATACTTTCTTGATTTAAATGCAGTTTTTAATTGGATAGAGCCCCATTATTTTTCAATACAGAAAGGGCAGTGAGGCACGCAAAGCTCTTGAATATTTTTGCAAATCGTGTTCGACAGCATAATGATTAAGCATGGCACTAAATTTGCCTCACAAAATGAAAAGCAAACTTCATGCAAGGCGTAATTTAATTGTTCCCCTTCACATTTTCCGCCTCCCATTGTTGGAAGCTTTACATTCTCCGAGTCTCTGCACTGGTGCTTGACATGCCACTTTGTGACACATTCAAACCCTGCGACATTCGAGACACACGCGGCACAAACAAGCTTCAATCTACTGCAAATTATGAATGCATGCGCTGCTGTTGTGATTTAGCACATTATACAGCACGTGGAAATCAAGCAACGGCGAAAACAATAAAAGGAAAATACAACTGCTAATAGGAAATGCATTTATTGATGTATATTTTATCATCCCATATTTAGAAATAGTTCAAGAAGCCTCGTTTTTACTAGTGCATGCATAAACACGAGTGTATCATGAGCTAGCTCTATGTAAAATAGCAACTGGCCAATAAAAATCAGATTTTTTTTTTGTCAATTGGATCTTTTGTGTAATTTAGGAAAGGTTACAACTGAGTCCCTCTCTCTCTCTCAATCCTCTGTAATACAGATAAATATTGCCATCTGCTGGCCTTCATGAACAGTCATGAAATTATTTTATACTAGTACTTTATGTAAGGGATATTTTAGGTAGATTTACTCTCCCTTATGTGGTTTTAATCCTTTATTAGTTTCTTTCTTCGGTTGAACACAAAGGAAGATACTTAGAAGAATGCTGGTAACCTGGCAACCACAGACTTCCATAGCAAGAAAAGAAATTACTATGGAAGTTAAAGGGTGTCAGTCTTTCTTCAAAATATTTGCCTCTGTGTTTAACCGAAGAAGGAAACTCAAATACGTTATGAGTGAAAGGTGATTTAGCAATGACAGATTTTTCTTTTTTGGGTGAATAATCTCTTTAATTTTTTAATACATTTATTTTAAATCGCTCTAAATTAATGCATGCAATTGTTTATTTTATTTTATTTTATTTTATGTATATTTCAATGCTAAATCAGCAGCACTGGCTATACATGGCAACATTGGTAATAAATATTCAGTTTATTATTTACAAATTACATGTGGCAAAAGTCTTGTCGTTGATCCCAGTTGTAAGAGCATCAAATAATAACTTGACTTCTAGTTGATCATTTAGAAAAGTGTTTTTTCTGATGGATCATCTGTTGAACTGCATCCAAATCATCACAAATACTGCAGAAGACCTGTTGGAACCCGCATGGACCCAAGATTGTCACAGAAATCAGTCAAGTTTGGTGAAGGAAAAATCATGGTTTGGGGTTACATTCAATATGGGGCGTGCAAGAGAGATCAGCAAAGTGGATGGCAACATCAACAGCCTGAGGTATCAAGACATTTGTGCTGCCCGTTACATTACAAACCACAGGAGAGGGCAAGCACTTCAGCAGAATAATGCTCCTTCTCATACTTAAGCCTCCACATCAAAGTTCCTGAAAGCAAAGAAAGTCAAGGTGATTCAGGGCTGGCCAGCCCAGTCCCCAGACATGAACATTTTTGAGCATGTCTTGGGTAAGATGAAGGAGGAGGCATTGAAGAGGAATCCAAATAATCTTGATGAACTCTGGGAGTCCTGCCATAACGCTTTCTTTGCCATTCCAGATGACTATTATTAATCAGTTATTTGAGTCATTGCAGAGATGTACAGTATGGATGCAGTCCTTCAAGGTCATGAGAGTCATACACAATATTCATTCTTTTTCCACTGCACCATGACTTTATATTCTATACTGTACATTACTTCTGTTAAGTGACAAGACTTGTCTAAGCAAAGACGGTCCTTACTGTCCTAATTAAATAATTAAAAACCAAGGCATTATTATAATTTATTTTGGTGAAATTAGCGTAGAGGCCTTTGCCTTTTATGCAAGTCACTTCTGATACCAAATGATCAACTAGAAGTCAAATTATTATTTGTTGTTTCTAAAACTTGGATTGGTACAAAGACTTTTGTCAGGTAGTGCACAATCTTAAACATGCATCATAAAAAACAACCTCTAAACTCATTTAAAAAATGCCATCATAATCTTTTAAAATATTGTATCTTGTGGGGATTGCAAAGTGAGACTCTCGTCAAGGAAGGCTACATTGCAAACCCCATCCAACCAACCAACCAGTATTTTTTAGTTTTCATAATCCAATCACCTCACAATAAATAAAGTATTCTTCCATAATAAAATCTATTTATGCACGTAAAATGGTTCAGAAACAGAGTTGAACTGACAGAAAAAGTTACAATTACCCTTGTTTGTTCAAATGCACTTGTAATGAGCTTTAGATATGAGTAGGGATGTGTGAGACTAGTCAACCAATCAACAGAACAAAATACTTCTGCTGCTAATTGCCTCAAAAATACTGCTTGGGTATTTATTTATTTGTCCACATTTGTGTTTGCACTATGTTTTAACAGTTAGACACGTTAAAAGTTTAGTTCACCCAAAAATGAAAATTCTGTCAATAATTATTCTCACTCATGTCGTTTCAAACCCCTGATAGCTTTGTTCGTTTTCAGAACACAAATTAAGATATTTTAGATGAAACCTGAGAACTCTCTCATCCTCTATAGACAGCAATGGTCCAGGGATGTCCAGAAAAGAAGCCAAAAACATGGTCAAAACATTTATTGCGACTCAACTCTAATCATACGAAGCTCCAAGAACACTTTTATGCACCAAAACAACTGTATGAATTATGAATTTGTGTGCCCATGTCTTCTTTCCCACATCAGGTCAGGCTGTTCGTTATATACAGTACAATGTATTGCTAGAGTCAACAGCACAACATACAAGCATTGTATAAAAGCCCATTGATGGCAAGCCTGAAATTATCAACCTAAAAAGCATAACGGCTAATGCTAATGCTGAGTTGCTATTTGATTGGCTAAGATATAGATCACGTAAATACTTTGTGTTTGCAAAACTTTTGTTTTGTTTTGCAAGTTGAAATGGCCCTAGAATGACTCCATAATTGACCTATACCAAATGTCTTTGGACTGTGGCACCCGGAGGAAACCCACGCGGGGAAGAACATGTAAACTGTACACAAAAACGCCCAGCTGGGACGTGCACCAGCACCCTTCATGCTGTGAGTGCTAATCACTGAGCCACTGTTCCACCCAACCATAGAATTGTACCACCAAAACATATGGTTACAAGCAATATATGCAGTAAGATTATAAATTATTTTAAGACAAAATAAATGTGTATCTTAAAAAATCGTAAGGTTATACAATGATATAAGATAAATATAAAATATACTCAAATTAACAGAGCAAGTACCTTAGCATTGGCAGCTAAAATAAATTAGCATGCACATTTGTCTTTTTAGCCTCACCTCATAATGGTCAGGGTCATGACAGTGGAAGCATAGTTAAAGGCCTCGGGTTCGTCTTCATTCATGATCCAGTCTGTAATTTTACCTGTGTAATGAGAAATCGCCATTTTACCTGTGCATGAAATGTATGCATGTGAATTTGCAGTCACTTGTTCTCTAAAACAATTACAAATTTGCTCACAGTCAAAAAAATACAAGTCTAATAATCACTGACCTACATTTAAAATGCCAGAATATTGTATCTCTTTATACAGAAGCAGTGGTCTGTTTAATATAGTTCACAGTGTGTTTAAACTTGGCATGATTCCACTATTATCAGAGCACACTTGACCAAAGTACAGAGTTTCTGCAGGTTTCACAGAGTTAAATTTAGGACTTTAAGACATTTTTAAGACCATTATGAACGAAATTTTAGAATCATTAAGGGCTAAAGGCTAAAGAATATTTCAAATGGCCCATATGGAAAATATATTTTTTTGCCCTATCAAAAAAAAATTATAATTTAACACATTTTATAATATTATGATATATATATATATATATATATATATATATATATATATATATATATATATATATATATATATATATATATATATATACTGTTTATATATTTATTTTTCTTAGCAAAATATTCAAAATAATGTGGAAAAAGAAAGCAAAAAATTGTATCAATAAACTTTTTATTCAATATAAACTTTCTTAAAAAAAAAAAAAAAATATATATATATATATATATATATATATATATATATATGTATATATATATATATATATATATATATGTATATATATATATATATATATATATGTATATATATATATATATATATATATATATATATATATATATATATATATATTTTTTTTTTTTTTTTTTTTTTTTTTTTTTTTTTTACTATAATAAACTAAATCTTTGCACAACAATCTGTCCAGGTCAATGTCCTCAGCAGTAAATACATAGAGAACTTTTAAACAAATGTTATTGTAAGGAAAATAATTAAACCATCATAATAAATAGAGTTAAAAATACTGTTTACAGTAAAAGTTTAAAGCTTTATTGTGATTTATTGTTGGTGATTGTATAGGTTTTAGCCAGATTGAGTAGCAATACATGAACAAAGAAAAAATAAGACCTGTTTAAAAGAAAAATAAGACCTACAACACAATTTTTCAGTAAATTTAAGACTTTTTGAGGCCTGAAATTTGAATTTTGAGACTTAAGACATTTTAAGACCACACAAAAAACCTGAACTAAAAGTAATCACATTTAACTTTTTCAGTTTTCAGACAGTGCTAACCACTGAGCCACCTTTAACATATCCAATGTCACCCATAAGTCTAAATATATGTAATGTACATTTTTTAAATAGAACACTTAAAATTATTTACTGAGCAATCTTACACAATGCAGCTAACAATTAATAAAAGTCACAAGCACAAACGTCTACTATTTCCAGCAATATAAATAGTGCAAGCAGTATGGCAGAATATGCAATGTAATGGTCATAACATGAAAGCCACTTCGGAAACCGCAGAGGCGTCGGTGGCGTCTGGCGACTGATGAACACGTTATACGAACACAAGCGCTTCGATAAACAAACAACACTTTCTGAACTCTTCCAGACTTGACGAGCGAAAGTAAATTCTTATCCCCGTCTGCAGAGGCGCAGTGTAGATGCCCTGGCTTTCTTAATATTTCATACTCTGATTACACTTCAAATCACCCTGTAAATCCTCTTAAGGCATGCAGAATTGTTCAGCGCGAGTATGTGTGTGAGAGAAAATGAGTGAGAGAAAAAATAAAGATAAAGAGAGAGACAGAGAGAGAGGTTAGGTACTTATAAACCCTAAAGGCTTGCTTATCTTTCCAGCACATGCATCTTTGTGTCTCTCGTGCATGTCAGTTTTCTATTTTTTAACGCAGCAAAGACAAAGTAAGCTGCACAAGATGCTGTGACAGTAAAAAGACTTTCCCTGAACCGGCTGATGCAATTCACAGCTCTGTGGATATTCCTGCGCTTCAACAAAAAGACCCAACGGAACCAACAACAACAACAAAATAAATCATTATAGTAGTTATTCATACACTTCGTTAAATCACAACACATAAAAACAAAACAATGCAGCCAATGCAAATTAACCAACGAATACAGCAACAGTCCAACTGGAAGAAAGAAACTGGCACATATATAACCTAAAGATGAATGAAATTGAGTGACCGCAAGACTTAAAACATAATATAATGTTTTGAAAACACATTAAAGTTGTAAGGGGAAGATGATTGGTTGCTACTCTGACAGTGATTGGTTGAAGATATTTGCAAGAGGCAGCAAATTACATTTATTAATTCAGAAGCAGGCCATGTTTTGGCCAAATCTGACATAAAATGACACCATGTGACTACTTAAAAGATGAGAACTTTCATTCATTCATTTTATCAGGGATGGCCACAGCGGAATGAACCACCAACTTATCCAGCATATGTTTTACACAGCGGATGCCCTTCCTGCTGCCACCCAGTACTGGGAAACATCCATATACACCCTCATTTACACAAAAACACTACGGCCAATTTAGTTCATTCAATTCACCTAGCGCATGTCTTTGGACTGTGGGGAAAACCGGAGCACCCAGTGGAAACCCATGCAAACAACTCCATACAGAAATGTCACTGACCCAATCGGGACTTGAACCAGTGACCTTCTTGCTATGAGGTGACAGTGCTAACCACTGAGCCACTGTGTCACCCTTAAAATGTGAACTTACCCTAACCAAAATATAAATAAATATGAGCATATACTTCAGTGAAATAAGTCATAAAGCTGAAGTATTCAAACTGGACTAAAGAGCCAAAAGGATTTTAAAATAATAATGAATGAACAATTTAGTGAAGTTGAATAATAAATATAGATTTGAATAGTCTAATATATTTATTAAATGCATTAATACATATTTTGATTACATATTGTATAAAACAAATAAATATTTCTGAATTAAAACAATTAACTATAATAACTATAAATTTATCAATACATAAAATTAACATTTTCAAGATTATGATAAAAGAAAATATATATATACAAATTAAACTGTTCAAACTAGTATAGTAAACTAGTATATAAACTAGTATATAAAAACAAAATCGTAAGGTGTACCAAAATGGGCTAGGGTAGCATCACAAAAACTGATTTTCTAAATAATTATTTAGACCCATTCATTAATTTTCTTTTTTCGGCTTGATCACTTTATTTATCTGGGGTCGCCAAAGCGGAATGAACCGCCAACTTATCTAGCATGTTTTATGCAGCGGATGCCCTTCCAGCTGCAACCTATCACTGGAAAACACCCATACACTCATTCACACACATACACTACGGACAATTCACCTACAGTATAGTGCATGTCTTTGGACTTGTGGGGGGAAATCAAAGCACCCGGAGGAAACCCACGCGAACATGGGGAGAAAATGCAAACTACACACAGAAATGCCAACTGACCCAGTTACCCACTGCACCACCGCTAGACCCATTCATAATTTTGTTTGTTTATATATATACACACACACACACACACACACACACACACACACACACACACACACACACACACACACACACACACACACACACACACACACACAGCAATAAGTTGTTCATATTTGTAAAACATTATTATCTAATTGCTTGAAAAAATGAATAAACATTTAAACTGGTAAAATCATACAATATTTTACATAAATAAATGTGTAAAATAGAAAGTAAATAAAAAATTAGACTACAATAATCTAATAATTATGCTAATTATAAATAACATATCAGTAGGAATTCATCTCAAATCTGAAATGAAAAAAATCATCTCAAATTTGAGCAATACATGTTAACAAGTGAAATTATATATTTTTTTATTTGATTTGATTAAAACTAAGATACATTCGTGTGTAGATCCATTTAGTAATGTAACAATTAATAAATGCAACAAATTATTTTCAGAACTATACTTAGACACTTTACAGAAGGTGTTTATAATATAAGTCTTTCACAGAGTACACCTTTTAAACAAGAAACAATTAATATGCTTAGATTTAGGATGAGGGTCCCTCGCAGGAGGATGATCACATTTGAGACTATGGCATTTAAATAATTGAAAACCTCTGTTTTAGTGTATTCACTTTCTAAAGTTATTTCATACAATGGTACCACATCAACGACAGCTTGGAAATAAATATGTAGGTTTTAAGTTTCAAGAAAACTATGTTACTTAAATGTATTTTTTTCCAATATTATTATTAGGAGGACATGGCAGTATGGTCACTTTATTATCACACTGTATCATGATAAGGGCGATACAGTAGTGCAGTAGATAGGGCTGTCACCTCACAGCATGAAGATCGCTGGTTCGAGCCTTGGCTTGGTCAGTTGGCGTTTCTGTGTGGAGTCAGTGTGCATGTTCTCCTTGCGTGGGTTTTCTCCGGGTGCTCCGGTTTCCCCCACAGTCCAAAGACATGTGGTACAGGTGAATTGGGTAGGCTAAATCGTCTATAGTGTACGAGTGTGAATGAGTGTGCATGGATGTTTCCAAGTACTTAGTTGCAGCTAAAAGGGCATCCGCTGCGTAAAACATATACTGGATAAGTTGGTGGTTCATTCCGCTGTGGAGACCCCAGATTAATAAAGCAACTAAGCTGAAAAGAAAATTAAAGAATATAAAACATGAAAAATATTTTTTAATTATTGAAATCATAATTTTTCCTCATAATGGCGTGTAAATGTCTGAGCACGTGTAGTCATTAAATTACAATAAAACATATTGCATTTTTAAAACTTAGTGCTGCAAAGCAGAAATGGCTTCAAAGTTGCTGGAGTAACTGATCTATCTGGACAAACAGCACCTCCATGTGGTCTTACAAAAGTAGCCTACTTTTAATGTAGGAGAAGGTCTCGTTTGGTGTTTGCAGAAATTATATTACAGTAGGCTATGTTTAAAGATATCCTTACTCTCATGTCCACAGATGCTACCTCGATATTTTTAACCATAGTCTACAGTAATATAATTTCTGCACACCAAACAACACGTGTAAATAACATAACAAAACAAGTAGGTACATGTAAACATTACATTAATGCAACATCTATTACTCACCTGATGAAGTAGGCCTATACACATTTACGTCCATTCAGTCTTGTTCTGTCAAAAATATAAACATTTCAGTTCACCTTATCCAAAAACAACAGGTTTAATGATGATCAAGGTGTTGAAAGTTGATTTGCTTTAATTAAGTTTGAAGCTCAGACTAGTTTTCCTTCAATACCATTACCATATGCTTAACATATGTTACGTTAAATAATGCCCACACAGCTTTCCCTTATACTGAAAGTAGGTAAAAGTATTCTTATAGGATAGGCCTGAACAAAGAAAAACGAGTAAATAAGAATAGCCTACTGTATTGTGTAGCATAGAGTGGAGACTGCATTACCTGCTGAAGCACGTGTTCTGGTCACATAAACAAGTCTTGTCACAGACCAGTGCGAATATATCAGCAATGCTTTTTAGATTTGACTTGAGAAAAACAGGAAAAGTGTGGTTCATATCTGCATTAGGCTCTTCCATGCAAACATCACGACAGTCAGGGACAGATACTGTAAATCCGTTGAAAATATTTCGTGTAGGCTGGTAGGCCTAACCACTTTTCTCAGCCCAACACAACACAGAACAGCACAATGAACACAAATAGGTTAACGCCGCCATCTGCTGGACGACAGATTACCCACGACTAACATTTGAGGATGTAATTGAACGACGTTTATAATCTCTTTCGCAGTTTAGAACATATTAATCTAGTTTTTAAAGCATTTTAGATGTGAAAATTGTATATGCAAGTTAAAAATAGGCATATTCAAATGTTTGCGACGGCTCTCTGCTTTCCCAGCAAAAACAAATAGGTTCTTCTGCCAGCAACAGTTGTAAGGTGAAGCTGCAGGCCCAGAGACCCAACTGCACGCTCAGAGCTCAGACTTGTTCTCCAGACCTATTGTTTTCTCAGACAGTGCCACCTGCTGTTGTGTTGGGTGAAGTGGCAGGTAAGGAGACCCAACTGCACGCTCAGATCAGCACCCAGCAAGAAGCAACATCGAACACGCGAGTAAGGTTATTGATTTTTTTAAAGCGATTCCTGAAAATTACCAGGTTTTATGGCGTACAGTAAATCAATATGGTGTAAAAACTACACTCACAAACAATTATTTAAGTGTTTGATTTGATAAAAAAATTACTGTCAAAAGATATACCATTACTTACATTTTCAGCTCACTCGTATTTTCGGTGTTATTGTACCATTCTGGGACAATTTTCTAGCAATGTTTTCTGGCAAAATAAAAAACTTTAAAGTTGAAATGTTAAAATGAAATGTATAATATATAACGCAATTATTATTTAAAAGATATTTTAGTGCAAGGTCTGCTCTGTACATATTACTGTATTATCTATCTGAAAGTGCTACCAAAGACAATAACAGTAACAAAATAACAGTTTAACACGTGTTAATAAGCTCTGTAATGATTATAATAAGCTTTTTGGAAATCAAAATATCAGTTAATCTGCATATAATTTGCTATATGAGCTCTCTTAGGTTAAAGCAAAAATAATTTGCTTGTGACTTGTATATTTTTTCCCCCAGATAGATATTACAATTTAAAAAGGGCGGTCTCTGCCAACACAACTCTGCCACATACAGTGCACAAAAGGCTGCAGATAATTACAGTTTTTTGCTTGAGAAATGAAGCATTTAAATATATAAAGCAATTTTTTATTTGATGTTATTTTCTACGTAAAAAATATAATTATTAATCCAATTATTATTTTTCACAATTTTCTCTGCATTGTTTACAGCTTGATGACTTGTTGGATTTCATGAAAAAGTACACAAAAATAAAGTTTGTTGTGAGAAAATTACTCAGAGTACTATAATTTATTGTATGTGAAGAAATTTATTGTATAAGATAATATTTATTCCATCAACTTAATACGAAACAAATACATAAATAAAAATAAAAAAAACAATAAATGAATAAAAAATGTAATTGACTGAACAATATCTATTTACAAATACAATTAAAAAGGCATTAAATCAAAATGTAATATTTTTATAATAATGCATTCAATCATAGCGTAACATTTTATAATAGAAAAATAGTTTAAGTTACGATTTATAAGTAGCTTTATAAGAATTCAGGTTATTCGACCTTTTAAACAGCAAGTGACACTGTCAGAGAAAACGATGTCTAGCCGTGACCATGATACACTAGCTTGCTACACACATAAATACATGTCTAAACACGTTTAAAATTCTAATAATTATAACTATTAATGCATAATTAATAGTTATGCATAAAATAAGAGTTTGGTCATCTAACATATTTAGGAACAGAAAATAATACATTTAAATTCAAACAAGTTATTGAAGAAAAAATACAAACTACAAAATGTCAACTAAATTTAGTTTTAATATATGTTTTCTTCACTTTTCCTGTTTCCTGTTTTTTCCAAACATATTCATTTGGGTGTACTAATTTGTGATTGCATAATTGCATATGACCTTAGTTTGTTGTTGTTGTTGTTGTTGTTTGATTAGTTCCAGTTTTGCCTTTGGTATTGACTACTTTAATGTATATGCAGAAATATATAATTATGTATAGTTATTAATTAATTATATATAAAGCATCCCTGTAGAAAATGATTTATAAAGAGCCCTATATGTTCGGTGACACAGTGGGTTGTTAGTGGTGTAAAGTAACAAATTACAAATACTCAAATTACTGTAATTGAGTATTTTTACTCAGATGTTGTACTTTACTGAGTAGTTTTAAAAATGTGTACTTTTACATATCCTTGAGTACATTTTTACTTAGTACTTTTACTCCACTAGTTTCCTTCTATATGCAGTCACTACTTAATTTTTTCTTGTCTAAGGGGATTTAAAAAATCTGTCCTGCAATTCCTGTCCAATCAAATTGCACATAGAAGGTAAATTACATCATAATGAACTACCTCAAGACACGGGTGATTTATAATTGCAGCAAACTGTTTAAAAGTATTTAAAGTGTCCAAGAAGATGACAAAATCTTTACATGCATTGATCTAGAGACAGTTTAAATGCATGTCACTCATGAGAAAATGATGGATGTTTACTGTGTGATGACCGAAATGGCCTTAAACACCCAGCTGGCACAAGACGTCAATATGACGTCGGATTGACGTTGTACCCCAATGTCATGGGGATGTTGCATTTTGTTTGGAAATGAAAATCGGTTTAACGTCAGAACTCAATGTCAGGCCAACGTCAATGTCCAACATCCAACCTAAAATCAATCAAATATCAACGTCTAATGATGTTAAAGCTTGCCGTTGTGTGGACGTCACCACTATTGCCATTTATCAGATGTTGGATTTTGGTCGCCATACCTGATAATTAAAAGTCAGTATTTGACGTCAATATGATGTTGGTTTTAGATGTTGGGTTGACGTTGGATTTTGGTTACTTTCTAACAACCTAAAATCGACCAAATAGCATTTTTATTTGACGTCATTATTTGACATCAAAATAACGTTGTCCTTAGACGCTGGCTGAACATTGAATTTTGGTCACCTAACGTTAAAACATAAATTTAACCTAATATTAACGTCTTATGCTGTTGTGTGCCTGCTGGATAATAACTAAATGCACTACAGAATGTTACGTTTACACACGTCCACAAATTACATGTAAACACATCAGCTTTTAATAGCGTAATTTTCACTACTCACTACTCTTGAGTACTTTTGAAAGAGCTACTTTGAGTAATTTTCACAACCGATACTTTTTACTTTACTTGCACTACATTTTTTAGGCAAGTAATGGTACTTTTACTTGAGTATGATTTTTCAGTACTCTTTTTACCACTGTGTGTCATCTCACAGAAAGATTCGAGCGGTTTGTCATTTTTGTGGAGATTGCATGTTTTCCTCGTGTTCGCGTGAGTTTCCTTCAAGCACTCACAGTCCAAAGACATGCGCTATAGATGAATTGGTTATAGTCCTGGTCCTTTAGATTGGGGGTTGAGCGTTGGCCTAACAACCCACCTTGTAAATACTAGATGTTAAGAAACACCAGTATGGTGCAGCTAGATATCAACTTCGATAAAAATAGCCCTATAGGTATGCATAAATCTCTATGTTGAATAGGAAGAAAAGAATAAAAGTTTGTAAAGGAAATTCTAAACCTGGAGGCTAGACATTTTTAACCTCTTCATTTGAACAAGCTCAAATAAATCATGCTCATCCTGCCAGAAACAGGCTGGACAGGTCAGGCAGGCAGATTTCGCAATGAAATGGGTGTATGGTAAAGAAAAAAAAAGAGCAAGAGAGAAAAAAAAGACCCAGTCAGACATTCAGACCGTCAGTCTTGCAGACCACACACTTATACCCAAACATAGAGACACAGTGCTTGGAAAACAAGCACATCTGTAGAAGATACAAAGTTTTTTTCTTATTTGTGCTTTAGTTAGTGAGTAAAAACATGACAGCACAAAGCTGTATTTTGATTAAAGGGGGGAAAGTGGTAAATGAGGATTTCTCTGTGATGGCAGACGTGTATATCGAAGATGGAGTTATCAGTGGTGTTGGAACAGATCTGCAGGTGGCCGCTGGCACACGGGTCATTGATGCCACACACAAACTGGTGCTGCCGGGTGGAATAGACACTCACACTCACATGGAGCTGTCTTTCATGGGCACCACAACTGCGGATGACTTTCAGACCGGCACTCAGGTATACTTACAAACAACAGAAAACGTTTTGTGCATCTAATATTGTTATTAAAGAGTTTATTGTAATTATCTGAAGTATTCAAATTAATTAATTACCCTTTTTATTAAGGTAAGGGGTAGCCAACAATTCATATGCACTGAATTTAAACAAAGAAATTAAGTTGAATGTGATTTGTTTCAAGAGTTCACACTTAGCTGATTGATTATAAAGCTTCTTTGGAATGCTGTCCCGGGAGAGAACCCTGAGCTCATAAAATCCTCGAGCCATCCTCCGTCCCGTTTGCAAGGCAAGAGGGGAGTTTGAGCTCAGGTAGATCTGCTGCTGTAGTAGCTAATGAACAGATAGGGATTGCTACTTACTAGGATAACTATTTACTAGGAGCATGTCCATTGTGCCGATTTGGATTAGGTAATTAACTTAAAATAAGTGTTTTTAGATGGTGGGAAGAAACCGGGGAACCCGGGGGAAACCCGCATGAGCACAGGGAGAATGTGTATACTCCACACAGAAATGTTGGCTGGCTTGGTAAGGACTAGAACTAGTGACGTTCTTGCTGTGAGGCAACAGTGCTAACCACTGGGCCACCCATCTAGGAAAGGACGAGAAGTAGGGGTGGAAAGGGAGATTCTTGAAAACATAGATGGCTGTTATGTGGAAAGTAGGGTATTTATAGTGATTTAGGAATCGTCTGATTGGTGAACCATAAATTGGAAAAGCGGGACCAGCCGCAAGCAATCATAAGCACGCGATCCTCTTAATATTATTTCATAAATACCCTAAAAATCACTTAAAACTCTTAAATATCTGCCCATATAAACTGTATGCAACCACCTATTAAACCAAAAAGTACTAAATTCAATTAATCTTTTTTTCAGGAAATTATTATTGATATATTGCTTATTGATAATGGTAAAATTTGTGTGTTGTGCTAATTATGTCAAACATTATAAATAAATAATCATATTTACAGTATAGTGTAGTTTTAACAGCATTATTCACTGCTTATAAAATTCAGTTTGATGACATAAGACTCATGATTGAAGCCTTGTTTGTCAATAGCTCATTTGGGGAACATCAGTATTGAATTTTTAAAAAAATTATGTTTTTTTCCATCTGTATTCTTCTCAATGTTGCGAGTAATTTAAAAGTACAGTATTCAATGCAAACAAGCTCAGTGTGTTTGCGACTGAATACTATGCCATGTTTGTATATATTCTTACATTTTATTTCTATGAATAAATAAAAAATTATAAATAAATAAATAAAACAATAAATAAATAAATAAATAAATAAATAAATAAAAATAAAAGAGCATGCATAAGGGTTTAATGTTGTGTTGTGTAACCTTTTATGGCTCATATGCAGTATATGCTGAGAAATTTGAAATCATAACTGAAAACTTATATTGTGAAATAAAATATATATATGACATAAAAAATAATAACTTTTTAACTTTTATTTAACGTTTACATTGCAAATCCAATTAGATCCACTAATTTTGTAAGCAAAGCAAGTTTCTCATATATCTGCTAAAAACAGAAAATATTACTTTACAAACTGTATTGTAAATAAATCATATGGACATTTTCCTATTAGTCAATAATATCACTGAAATTATTTAAAAACTGGATAAATATAAATGTAAATATAAATGCATTTACACAAGTAAATAAATAGACTAAATGATGGGCTGAAGATCTGCGGAATTTGCAGTTATTAACATCATCATCATTGTTATTATTATTATTACTACAAAGATTTTTGAATATTAATTGAAATAGCTGAGCAATCACTTGTCACATATAATTAAAATTAAATTATTTAACTATGTAAAGATATTTAAATGCTATAGTTTACATTTTGGGGTCCATAATTATTCATAATTAATCATAAACATTATAATTGACACATAAACACACAAATGATACTTGCATTTTGTTTTCTAAAAACTAACATATGGAATTAAACTCTTAATCAGAAGTCTATTAGATATTCATTTAAAATATTATTAGCAATATAAAAGTTATGTTTACTTATCTGAAATTTTTAATTATGTTGTTAATCAGGAGGCTTTAGAAATGTGTGGATCAAATATGATGATATAGGGTTAAAGAAGGAAATGTGCGCAGCTGGTGATAAAAATGCCAGAAAGATCTCTGCATGTCCAAACTTGTCAGTCATTAATAAAACAGCATGATGACATATAAAGAGGACAGCTTTACAAAATGATGTATAAAGTTCAAAGGTCAACATCCATGGTGATTTGAATGTAACCAGAAAGTTAATTTGCAACATGTTTGAAAGCGTGTGTTGATGTTGCTGTATAACATGTGTCCGCAGGCTGCGGTCGCAGGAGGAACGACCATGATCCTGGACTTTGTCATCGCACAGAAGGGGTGTTCGCTTCTGGAGGCCTATGAGCGCTGGAGGAGAACGGCTGACCCCAAAGTCTGCTGCGATTACTCCCTTCATATGGCAGTGACCTGGTGGGACGACACTGTACGAATACTGCTCAAGTATATTTATAAACCAGCATTACTGTAGCTTAATGCAATACACTGCAGGTAAACAGGGTAATATATATATATATATATATATATATATATATATATATATATATATATATATATATATATATATATATATATATAAATATATATATATATATATATATATATATATATATATATATATATATATATAAATATATATATATATATATATATATATATATATATATATATATATATATATATATATATATATATATATATATATATATATATATATCACTGTAGTTTCCTAGTTGATTGATTACATTAAGAATTACAAACATTTTTTATTTATAAGTTTTCTAAAATGTTATATTTACATATGCAAATTAGTTACAATTGCCTAATTTGCATACATTTGCATTTTCCCCTATTTATTTGGCATATCAGATTCAAAGGTGTGTACAGAGAGGGTTTAGACTCTTTTTATCACTCCAAAGAACGTACAGCAAAAAGCCAAAAAAACAAAACAAATTGGGTACAATAAAATATATATAATTAGAAAATTTTGTATGCACGTATCTCTTTTTAAACACCATAATACAGATATGAATAAAACAGTGGTGTTTGGTGTATGTACAGTAAGTGCTTCTGAAATAGATATTTATGGCTCATTCATTTTCCTTCGGCTTAGTCCCTTTATTAATCAGGGGTCGCCACAGCGGAATGAACCGACAACTTATCCAGCATATGTTTTACGCAGCGGATATCCTTCCAGCTGCAACCCAGTACTGGGAAACACTCACACACACTCATTCACTACATTTATTCAATTCACCTATAGCGCATGTCTTTTGACTTGTGGGGGAAACTGGAGCACCCGGAAGAAACCCACGCCAACACAGGGAGAACATGCAAACTCCACACTGAAATGCCGACCAAGCCGGGACTCGAACCAGAAATCTTCTTGCTTTGAGGCGACAGTGCTAACCACTGAGCCACCATGCCATCCTATTAAAAAATTATAATTTGTGATGATAACAGTGCTTCAAAACAGGTGTTGTAGTCGAAATCAGCAAACACTTTTTTTTTTCATTTATGAATAGATAAAGTGCAACAAAAGCAATTTGGATGTTTCATTTTAATTTTACGTAAAAATTAAATTCACAAAAATAACAGGTTTATGAAAAAACTATTTTTGTCTGCTATTTGTAAACAATGTTTCCTCTACGCAATGATAAATGTACATTGTATGTGTCATTTTGGAGGAATTTGTCTACCAAATGTATTAAATGTTATAAAAATGTTTCAAATGTAATATTTGGCACCTGCATTGTAGGCAATTTTTTAACTTCATACAAAAAATGTAAAACATTTCACCCTCTACGCATTATGATAGATCTATAAAAAAATATATTTTACTGTTTTTATTTTCTTAAAATGGCTTAACTTGAAGTACTGTGAATATTTTTTTTTTAAATTAAGGTACTTTATAATGTTGCCATATAGCAACGTCCAACAGTGGGTCTAACTTAGAAATTTCTAAATTTAGAATTTAGCTTATAATTAATAATTTTATTGTTTGAAATGATTTAATTGGTGTTGAAGTATTATAAGCTTTAACACAGAACTTATACTGCCATTAGCATACACCTATCAACATTATATTACTAGCTTTCATGTTATTGTTATTGTTACAACTTAAAAGTTCACAGCTGACCTTGCTAGCAAGCTAATCTATTGCAATATTGCATGTTCCACTATTGCACCATTTGGCAACACATACGTTTGATCAATTTACAAAACAAAAACTGAATTGATAAAAAGAAATTGAGTTGTGAATATTTCATAACTTACTGGAGGTGATGTTTCAGATTATTTTTGTGGATCTGACATAATTTGATCCTTTGTTTTTATTGAAGTTAACATTTGCATTCAGCAACTACTCACAATAAATGCTAGTGTGTCAGAAATTGCGCTACAGAAAAACACTGCATGTCATGTGACCTTAACCAAAACACATCATTGGCTAAACTAATGTCTTCTCTTTCCAACTAAAAAAAATCAATTTTGGTCTTAAAGAAACAGTGGCAGGGAAATGAACATAAATATCATGTTATGTTTACTTATCTGAAAGTTTTAACTATGTTGTTAATTATGAGGCTTTAGAAATGTGTGTATCAAATATGATGATCTTTATAGGGTTAAAGAAGGATATGTGCACAGCTGTTGATAAAAATGACAGAAAAACATGGGCATGTCCAAGAAACACAATCAAAAAAATTTACTTGTAAACATTTATTCTGATCCTCTCCTCATGTTCAGATCACATGGGATTTTGATCTATAAATGTGTTGATATTTGAATAACATTAACATAAATACTGGGCTCTCTCTATAGGTCAAGAAAGAAATGGAGACTCTTGTTTCTGAAAAAGGCATCAACTCTTTTAAGATGTTTATGGCATACAAAGACCTCTACATGCTGCAAGACCTCGAGCTCTATGCTGTTTTCTCCACATGTAAAGAGATTGGGGCAATAGCTCAAGTCCATGCAGAGAATGGAGACCTTATTGCAGAGGTGAGTACTGCTAAGAGGTGAACGAGTACTCAGAAATTACACTTGAAAATACAATATTAGTATCTTGACAAAAACAGACACACACACACACACACACACACACACACACACACACACACACACACACACACACACACACACACACACACACACACACACACACACACACACACACACACACACACACACACACACACACACACACACACACACACTTATGTTGAGTACTGCATATTATATAATATACTAGAAAGTATTCATTAGCCATATCCATTGCTTCTTCTAACACCGAGGTTAGAAATTCCATGAGAATCAGCATGAGCCTGTGAAGGATTTAGTGTTTTAACCCCGAAGTTAAACTTCACCATGGTTTTAAGAAGAGTAAACCAGTGTGAAAGGGCTTTTTGTAAATCATTATTTAAAAGTAAAGTAGATCGAACCCTAGACAAACAGATCATGTTGCACAATAACTGGCCCAGGCCTTTACACTAACATAAAATGCCACTGTTAAAGGTTTTAAAGTACAGTGGTCAAAAAGTCAAATGGTAACTATTTTACAAACACCGTCATAGATTTGTGATTAGTAAAAGACTATTAATATCCAGCTATTTCATCACATAAATATATGTTTTAGACTCAATACTGCATGCAGCAAAAAGTGCAGGATGAAGCCAGAAGTGTCCTGTTAGTCTAGAACAGGGGTGGCCAACCTTGTTCCTGAGAGCCACCTTCCTGCAGATTTCAGTTGCTACCCATATCAAACACACCTGAACCAATTAATTAGGACCTGAACACAACGTGCTAATTACAGGCAGGTCGGTTTGATATGGGTCCCAACTGAAATCTAGGAAGGTGGCTCTCCAGGAACAGGGTTGGCCACCCCTGGTGTAGAATGTGATATGTGGTATATGATTCTGACAGTATGATAACCTTGGATAAAAAGGATCACGGTTTCACGGTATTGTGATAACTGCTCTACAATATGTCCTTTTTAAATATCTTGGTAAAAAACAACAACTATCTCCCCATTGAACATAATATATTTTAATTTGGGAAACATTTTAAATATTTTTTCAACAGTAATAGTCAGGCTAAATCATTCAAATCATTGATCATCGACTTCATAGTTTCAAGAACACAGATTTCTTTACAATTTAAAACAGCATCTTTAAATATCTTTCCTACTGGAGTAACTGTTGTACTAAAAAAATGAAGCGACGTAAAAAATAAATGAATAAATAAAAATCACTTATACCATGAGAACCGTACAACAGTCAACGGTTATTCCAGGCCAAGTCTAGAAATAGTCAGAATCCACTGGACAAGGTTATATTAAAAAATTACCACGCATTTGCCTAAATTTGTTTGAAATTTAGGCACATATATGATGAAATGTTTTAATTAACTAAAACCTTGTGCATTATTCTTAGAATAAACCGCAAATGTAGAAAAATGACACTGGAGGGCGCCAAATACATAGAGTTAAAGAAGCGGTTCTTAAAGGAGGTTATGCATGTTACTGCTTTCATAAAGAATACACTCTAGCATAATCCAAGTATGGAGAGAGGACATGCATTGGTCATTTAGCCTCAGGTATGAAAGAATGTGACCAGACCAGACTTGACAAAGACTAAAACACATCTTAAACAGAACACTAAACTGTTAGCGGTCAGATACGTGGTTTCTAAAATCTTTCTTTGCCTTTCAAAATACAAATGAAAAGCAATGAAATCCTCATTTTCCAGAGGAAAAGCCACAGTCTCTTATGCGCTCATTCTTTCGGCACCATTTCACACAATGACTCTTTCCACCTTTTCTTTCCTCAGCTAATGGCTTTTTAAAGTCGCTTAGTAACCTGTATCACCTGCCTTCACTAATTATCAAAATGCACATTAATTAACCTATTAGTGAATTTTACATTCCAGTCAGCGCCAAAAGTGGGTGACAGCAAGAGAGAGAGAGGAAAAAAATTTTCCATTGCAGATTTGTGCATTAAAGAGATAGTTCACCCCCCACCCCCTCAAATGCAAACACACACACACACACACACACACACACACACACACACACATACATACATACATACATACATACATATATATATATATATATATATATATATATATATATATATATATATATATATATATATATATATATATATATATATATATATATATATTTACATTACATTATATATACATTTAATAACACAATTTAATTCTCTGTTTACTATAGAGTATAGAGAATACTATAGAATTCAGTGACTATCGAACCTATTTTTTTTTTTTTGTGTTCTTTGTGTTTGTTCATTCCTTTATTCATTCATTTTCTTTTCAGCTTAGTCTCTTTATTAATCAGGGGTTGCCACAGCGGAATGAATCGCCAACTTATCCAGCATATGTTTTACGTAGCAGATGCCCTTCCAGTTCCACCCCATCACTAGGAAACAACCATTTACTCTCATTCACACACATACACTACAGCCAATTTGCCTTACCCAATTCACCTCTGGCACATGTCTTTGGACTTCTGGGAGAAACCAGAGCACCTTGAGAAAACCCATGCCAACACGGGGAGAACATGCTAACTCCAAACAGTAATGCCAACTGACCCAGCCGAGGTTTCGAACCAGCAACCTACTTGCTGTGAGGCGACAGCACTACTCACAGTGCCACGCTGCCTCTGTGTTTGTGTTTAGCAGTTTTAGAACAAATGGTGAAATTAAACAAAAGGCTTTTAAGTTTTATTCATGCATCAAGGATTGAATAACTTCAATTATTAATACTCATTATTAATATTATTAATTAATATAATTAATTGAGGTGTTGATTTGTAAAAAAATAAAATACATAAAACTAGAAGTTTTTTAAATTTGTTTTTGCAAATGCAGTGGGTAAATACAACACTCTTGTTTAGTACACATGCATATCAAACCAAAAAACCCATAAAACAAATTTACAGTAGGAATTTGTTTACCATTACAGCCCTAATGCACTAAAAACCTTAGCTGCTACTTACAACAATATAGCATAAATACACTTGAAACAATTAGAACACCCTAGCAAACATTTCAACACCATATCCTACTGTACCTAACATTCATTCATTCATTCATTTTCTTTTCCGCTTAGTCCCTTTATTCATCAGGGGTCGCCAAAGCGCAATGAACATGTCATGTCGCATGTACAGGTAGTTAGGATGTAAGCTGCTCAGCTACTGTTTACATTTGTAATATTAGTATCATTTGCTATCTATAATCTGTGTCTCATTGCAGCGACTGCTATTGTTATGACAGATTGTGCTGACAATCGAGATACTGTAGTTCCAAATGCAGAAAGTTCCAAATGTAGCTTTAATATAAAGTGGAATGGTCGTACAGGCAAGGGAAAACAGGAGCACTGAGAACAATGGAGAAAATCCTAAACATAATTCAGATAACAAGCGATGGTCAGGACAGAGAACGATTGAAAACAGGTACAGGGATTAAAACACAGACAGGCAAACACAGGTGAATGCTTTCAAATGCGCATAAACAGTAACAAGACTCAGCAAAGAGTGTGTGAAACTGGGTTGTATATAGTCTATGTAATCATAGAGGATGACCATCACCTGTGTCTGTGTGTCTGTGTGTGTATGCGTGTGTGTGTGCATGCGTAATCAGTAGGAATAAGGAACTGGTGTTCAAGTGGTGCATGATGTTATTGAAGATGTATATGATGTAGTTCTCCAGCGATTTGCAAGTATTTGATCGCTGGTGATCATGACAGCTACTGCTACTAGACGTCGCATTTTCAACCGTTCCCACATAAATTGAAAGAGCCTTCATAACTAAAATTAAATACACTAGGCTTTCTGCCAAGTCAACCCGGGCTGCTGAAATATAATTAAGTAAACTGGCGGTGGATAGAGTTATACCACCCTGGTCTCATGAGAAAACGTAAGTGTTTTGCCAGTTTAGTGGCTAATTCATACGAATTCGTACGATTTCAGTCGTACGAAATGATACGATTTTAAAAAGGAGGCGTGGCACCTAACCCCACCCCTAACCCCAACCGTCATTGGGGGATAAGCAAATCGTACTAAATTGTACGAATTAGATCGTACGAATTCATACGAATTAGCCACTAAATGAAAAAGTTACGAATTGCTGTGAGATTGTGTTGGTTATACAGACCAAAACAAAAACAAACATTCTAACACTGATCATTCTTTTTAAGGGAGAATTACTAATCGTAGCATTGTTTTTTTTATATACTATGATATTTCTATGCACTAGTAACAGTGTTTCCCATCCCTGTTTCTGACGGCTCACCAATAGTAGATATTTTAGATGTCACCGTTACTTTATCTGACCCCTTAACTTCAGGTCTTGGAGTCACTACTAATGTTGATTCAGATGTGTTTGATTAGGAAGAGTTTGAAAATCTGTCTTGTCGCTCTGCCTTTAGGAAGTGGGTTGGGAAGCACTGCATTCAAAAACATACATACAGCACCTTTAACACTGTGGCTGCGAGTTTTGCTAGGCAAGCAGCACCACTCCTGTTTCTTTCAGAAAATATAACAACTGCTTTATTCTTTTTCTGCATAGCAAGCGCCGCTGTTTCCTTCAGAAATGCTAATGCGGGTATAATAGAAGCCATATATTATAGCTGCTAAATGTGAGGCATTTTTTTACGCTGATGTAGCTCAGATACAAATGATGCCTGCCTCTCAGAGTATGGTTTTGATTTAAAATAGACTCTGTCTGTGAATATTGATTTGTGTTTGTGCTTGCGCAGGGTGCAAAGCGTATGCTCTCTCTGGGCATCACGGGTCCGGAGGGGCATGAAATGTGTCGTCCAGAAGAAGTGGAGGCGGAGGCCACACAGCGTGCCATCACTATTGCTCATGCCACAAATTGCCCGCTTTATGTGGTACACGTCATGAGCAAATCTGCAGCGAAGGTGGTGGCTAATGCACGCAGAAATGGTAAGACTAAAGCACAAATAACACTCTTAGAATAGAAGAGTTATTTTATCGCACTGATTGTTTCCTGTCAGGTCGATTGGTGTTTGGAGAGCCCATTGCGGCTGGACTGGGCACAGATGGCACTCACTATTGGCATAAGAACTGGGCTCATGCTGCTGGTTTTGTCATGGGCCCACCATTGAGACCAGATCCCAGTACCCCTGGATATCTGATGGACCTGCTGGCCAAGTATGGTTTCTACTTCCTAACTTGCATTCTTTTTTTTACTCCAGGAAATGCAAAAGGTTATGTTCATGTGCCAAATATAAAGTGATGAAGATGAAGCAATGAGATGATAATGTGTCTTATCTTACAGTGATGATCTAAGCGTAACAGGAACAGATAACTGCACATTCTCTGTGTGCCAGAAAGCCCTTGGGAAAGATGACTTTACTAAAATCCCAAATGGAGTCAATGGTGTTGAAGACCGCATGTCTGTTATATGGGAGAAGGGAGTGGTCAGTGCCTCTGAAATTAATCCTATAATAGAAAGACTATCCATACATCCATCCATCCAACCATCTAGCAATCAATCCTCTATTCTAGTCAGTCGATCTCTATGTCAGTCTGTCCATTCATCCATCCATCCATCCAGCAATCAGTCTTTCATTCATCTGTCTGTCTGTCTGTCTCTAAATCTATATCTGTTCATGTGTCTTGTCTTGTCTGTTTATCTATCCATACATTTATCCATCAATCTAATCTTATATTATAAAGACTATCCATCCATCCATCTAGCAATTAATCATCTGTCCATCCATCTGTCTAGCTTATTCCTATAACAGAAAGACCATCTGTCCATTCATTCATCCATCCATCCATCCATAAATAAATCCATTCATTTAGCAATCAATGATCTATACATCTATCCATCCGTCAGTTTATCTGTATGTCTATCTATCTATCTATCTATCTATCTATCTATCTATCTATCTATCTATCTATCTATCTATCTATCTATCTATCTATCTATCTATCTATCTATCTATCTATCTATCTATCTATCTATCTATCTATCTATCTATCTATCTAAATCTTGTAATAGAAAGACTATGCGATTATCCATCTGTCCATCCATCCATTTTTTAATCATCCATCCTTCGTCCATCTGTCTATCCTAATCCTATAATAGAAACATCCATCAATTTAGCAATCAATCATCCATCTTTAAGTCGATCTATCAATCTATCTTAATCATATAATAGAAAGATTACCCATCCATCCATCCATCCATCTATCATCCATTCATCTATCTGTCTGTCTGTTTAAATCCGATTAGTTCATCCATCCATGTCAATCATCTATCCATGTCCATCAGTCTATCTATCTATATATTTAATTCCTACAATAGAAAGACTACCCATTCATCTGTCTGTCCATCTATCAATCATCCATCCTTTCAATCATCCATCCATCTGTTAATCATCAATCCATATGTCCATCCGTCTATCCATTAATCTGTTTATCTATCCAGTCTCAGTGCAGTGCTGAACTTTGCTGAACTTTTATCATGGTTGTGGAAAATAAACTAACAAAAAAAACCCTGCAAAAAAAAAAAAAAATCCCATTTTGTTTTCATTTTCCCTAGCACAGCGGAAAAATGGATGAAAACCGGTTTGTAGCAGTCACCAGTACTAACGCAGCAAAAATCTTCAACCTTTATCCTCGAAAAGGGAGAATTGCTAAAGGCTCTGATGCAGACTTGGTCATATGGGACCCTAAGGCCAGCAGGTAAATCACAGCAGCCTAGAAAACTGTGCGTGACCTCATTTACATGCTTTAATGAATCATGAGTCGTATTTCATTGTCCAGGCATTACAAACAGATGGCCAATGTTAATACAAAGTGCACTTTTAATACATTCTTCAGATATTACATATTTAAAAAGTGTGAACAGCCTTGTAATAAAACTTAAAATGCAAGACTTTCACTGACTTCCTATAAAGATTTTTTTTAATGTAAAGAACCAGGAGAATCAAAAAGATTTGACATTCAAACATGCTCAAAAGAGAGATTTATGATGTATACTCATGCAATGTTCAAAATAATGCCAGAAGAGGTATTCAGAACACTATGTACAGTAAATATTTCATGCATAGAAAGGGATTAATTTAACATGTAGTCTCACATAGCCAGGTCAGATCTACAGCTTTTGAACAAATCACTGACCCTACAATGAGTATGTTTACATGGACACCAATAATCCGATTTTAATCCGATTTAGACAATGCACTGATTAAGAGTCTAACATGTAAACAGTGATTAAGACGTGGAATACGCATATTTTTACTCGCATTTTTAAAGTGCACTAGAGACATGTAAATGCCTTAATCAAACTATTACCATCGTGTAGGATTTTAAACGAGTTTTGTGACAGAATAGTCTACACACAGCTGTTTGACACTATTCTCTGCACCTTCCGAGTCAGTACAGGACCTCAGACACCAGCAATGCGAAATCGTTCCATTCAGCAGTTTAAAAACATTTTAAACTTGTGAAACTCACTCTTCTTGATCACATTTGATGATGATTGATGATCCTAGCAAACTGGACAGACCTTTTATTCCCGGTTGCTTTGCGCACGTCCTGTCTTGTTGATATGATTATACACGTGACTACCAGGACATGTTAATACACAGCTATCAATCAATTCGGTGGGCGGGGGGACTCCTACGTCAAGTTGTGGTCTGGGTGTGTTTATATCACCCCAATATGACGGTCTATACACTATACCTACACATATCACTGCAAAAAATGCTTTGCTTAGATTTTTTTGTCTTGTAAATATCTAAAATTTCTTATATCAAGAAGCATTTTCTAGACAAGCAAAACATATTGTCTTGTTTTGAGAAATAAAATGCCAATATTAAGTGAGTTTTTCCTTAAAACAAGCAAAATAATCTGCCAATGGGGTAAGCAAATTAATCTTGTTTTTTCTTTTGACGTAAGATTATTTTGCTTACCCCATTGGCAGATTATTTTGCTTGTTTTAAGGAAAAACTAACTAACTCTGAAAACAAGACTATATGTTTTTCTTGTCTAGAAAATGCTTCTTGATTTAGGAATTTTAAGATATTTGGACTAGAAACAAGACAAAAAATCTAAGTAAGAAAAGCATTTTTTGCAGTGTGTCTGTCTAAATAGCTTGAAAAGTAAATTTTTCACCATAGGTGCCCTTTAAGACAAAATTGGAAAATAGAATCAAGGATTTTAAATATATTTTAGGGATTTCTGCGCAGCTAATATTTAAAGTTTTTAAAGATAGCCCTATTTTATGGTAGAGAGAGCTCATTTAAGAAGTATTGCAAATATGTGTTTTTGTTGTTGTTGTTTTTTTTTTTTGCTTATTTTGATTAATTTGTATGCTTAAAGCTACTTTAATGAAATAAAGCATTTATAATAATCAAATATAAATCAAAAAGTGGAAAATTAGATAAGATTATTACTTACAAAATTAACAATAATAATATTAAATTGAGAAAAAAGCTATTTTCTTGAGGTGAAAAATAACCGGGGCCCTTTTTGCTACACTCAATTTTTTTTTCTTGTTCAAACTAATTTAAAATGAGCTGAAATAACACAGTTCTTGAGATTTAATTGGGACAACTTAATTTTTTTTATGTTCAAGCCACATAAATTTGTTAAAAGTGTTAAATTAACTTAATCAATTTGTGTTGGGACAACATGAAAGAATTGTGAGGGATCCTGCATTTATTAACAGTGTTTCAAGAGTTCACACTTTTATATTGCTTGATACTATTAGCAGGTTTGGCATGCTGTCCCGGGAGAGAACCCTGTGCTCAGAGATTATTGAGCCCAAGGCTCCCACCTGGTTGATAGAGCATGTAAGGAGAGTACAAGATCAGATGGTTCTCAAGAGCTCCCCGTGGTAAAGGAGGAAAGGGGGAGAAGGGGTGGATGGGGGGTTTATTCGGAAAGAGATAAAGGAGTCATTTTTGCTAGGCTACTTACTGTATAGTGCATTTATATTAATCTGATTGGTGAACTAATGATTGTAGATGAGAGACTAGCTGCAGTCAATCATATCACATGGTCCTCTCGAAATTAGTTTGTGAAACTTCACATAGCCCCATGGCCCAATATGTTCTTAATCCGGCCCTGCATGGCATAAAGCTTTTATTTGCCCAATGTGTCACCGTACATAAGCTTCAGTCTTTGAGCATCTTCATTTCATGAACACTTGAATTTATTTGTAGCTGAACATTTTTAAACATCACATGAATTGCCCCTTTCCTGATTTTTAGAGTGTTTTTACTCCCATATTTGATCTGACATAACAAAAACCATAAACAGACCTGAGAAATGTGCTTATTATGGAATGCACGCATGTATGCGGGCTCAGACATCTGTGCTGAAGGTTGAACATGCTTCTAGATGTTGCCATGACGAAGCTTTAATACAGTGGATTGGCTGTAAAGACGTGACCATAAATGGAAGAACTGTGAATCGTTCTTCCTGCTCAAACTCGTCGTTTGTAAAAGAGCACGCATGAGAGGAGAGGACGGAAACAGCAGACGGCCCTAAGTCTTATATAATTGGGCCACGTTGCGGTTCCTTTTCCCCATGAATCTGGGCTAGCTCCCTCTAGGCAAATAACCAACCGCTGATGTGAGTTCAGCGGCGAGGACCAATGTGCTGAAGTTTAGTGCACAACAGCGTTGCATTAATCAGAGCTGAACGATTGTGTAAGCCGCGCTAATAAGACACCGGTGACGTGTCCTGATGTACATTAGACAATTAAGGGCAACTGGATGTGTGTTTTTTAGTGGAAAATAACTGAAAACAATATGATTGTTCATTATATTTGCATAATCCTACATTTTTTTGCAAACAGTCCTAATTGTGCCTTACATTTGATTGAACTGACAGTTCATCTGTGAAATTGCATAATTATCCATCCATCTGATTATTATTAGGATAAAGCAGTAAGACAAAAGAGATTTTACTGTGGGTAAGAGTTATTTACAGGCTTAGTGAAGAAGAAGTTTATTAAAATCTATATTTGTTAATATATTGTTACATTTATTGCAATTGTTACATTTATATATAATGATTACAGTTTTTCTCAGTCGCTTTGGTGCATTTCTCACAACACGATTTACATTTGCACAACAGTTAATGCATTTCTCAAAACAATTAGTCATTTGTGCATATCATAGTAGCAGTTTCTCATTCCTTTCAGCAAATTGCAAATGCTTTCGGACATGCATCAATTGCTTTCATTCAACTTTCTGCTATTTATAACATTATCATCTGCTTATGTCATGTCAGTCAAAATGAACTAAACTTGTAAATACTGAATAGTCACTCCATATAAAACTAACAGTCCTCATTTCATTACTTGAGTCATTACATACAAAAATGTTGAACTTGTTGTCAAAATCTTGCAGGCTAATTTTATAAAAAAAAAAAAAAATCTTTATTTAACTGAAAATGTCTTCTAAATTGAACAGTTTCATGAATGATTTACAGACCTGTGTATATATGTTGGTTCAGTTCCAATATGTTCTGCAATATTGCTTACAGTTGTGCACAGTTCAACCCAAAGAAAGTTTATGTTTGTTGTAAATAAGGGTGTATTTATTCTTCTGCACAATGCTATGAAAAAAAATCAAATTGTTAAGAGCAAATGCAGAAAAAATGTGAAACATACATATTCAGTGTCTTATACTCAGATAACTCACTCAATGCAGTGATGTCTCACTTTACTGTATTTTTAATTGGCTGTGCTAATAGTATATAGTACTATCTTGAGCATTTTCAGGAAGTTTCACCAAAATATGACTTTTTTGCATTAAAAATGTACAGAGTAAACTGACATAATGAAAACATGAGTAAGCCATTTGACTATCTTGTTCATAAACAATGGTGTCAGGACTTTTCATTTTGACGATACTGACAGTTTGATTGACATCAATACTTGCTTTTGAGGAATGAACTATCTATTTTGAGCAAGTGACCCGCTTTTGCAGGTTATCAGCTAGGTTTTGCAATTTGTACTTATTGTTTGAGAAATGCATTAACTGTTGTGCAGAAATACACCGGTGTTGTGAGAAACGCACCAAAGCGACTGAGAAAAACTGTAATAAACCATTTAAAACCATGTACTTTATACATAGCTTTAAAAGAGTATAAATAAGGATTTTATGTAGTTTTTCAACAATACTTATGATTTAGAGTTGACCTCAACAAAATGATATTTATGTAATTGATTAGGATAAAAAACTATTTCCATGTGAAGACAATAATTGTAGTTTTTAATTCTGAAACAGTATTTAAAGTGTTACAGTTTTTCCTCAGTCGCTTTGGTGCATTTGTCACAACACTATTTACATTAACAACAGTTAATGCATTTCTAAAAACAATTAGTACAACTGAACTGCAAATCCTAGTTGATAACCTGTAAAAGCATGTCACTTGCTCAAAGCGGATAGCTCATTTCTCAAAAGCAAGTATTGATGTAAATGAAAGTGTCAGTGTGATCAAGATGAAAACTACTGACACCATTGTATATGAACAAGATAGTCAAATGGGATTGTCATGTTTTCATTATGACAGTTTACTCTGGACATTTTTTTTCCCAATGCAACGAAGTCAGATTTTAGTGACACTTGCTGAAAATGCTTAATACAGCACTAGATACTATTTGCACAGCCATTTGAAAGCTACAGTAAAGTTAGACATCACTGCATTTAGTGAGGTGTCTGAGCACAAGACACTGAATATGTATGTTTCACTTTTTTATGTATTTTGTATTTTATGTGTGTGTAAAAATACAAAAATATGTATTTTTCACACTCTATTTGCTCTTTGCAGTTTTAATTTATTCACAGCATTGTGCAAAAAAATAAATACACCCTTATTTACAACAAACATAAACTTCCTTTGGGTAGAGCTGTGCACAACTGTAAACAATATTGCAGTACATATTGGAACTAAACCTACAACACACATATGTCTGTAAATCATTCATGAAATTGTTCAATTTAGAAGACATTTTCAGGAAAAAAAAATATTTAACATATTTTATAAAATTAGCTTGACAGATTTTGACAACTAGTTCAACATCTTTGTATGTAATGACTCAAGTAATGAAATGAGGACTATTAGTTTTATATGGAGTGACTATTCACCATTCACAAGTTTAGCTAATTTTGACTGACATGACAGAAGCAAATGATAATGTTATAAATAGCAGAGAATTGTATGAAAGCATTTGATGCATGTCCGAAAACATTTGCATTTTGTTGGAAGGAAAGAGAAACTGCTTCCATGATGTCCACAAATGACTAATTGTTTTGAGAAATCCATTAAATGTTGTGCAAATGTAAATAGTGTTCTGAGAAGTGCACTATAGAGACTGAGAAAAACTGAAACCTGCAAAAATTTACAAAACCTATGAAATTCTGTAAAAAAAAAAAATGAATCTGCTATATATTGGAAAATACTGCTATAATCTGGAAAAAAGTATTTTAGTACTGAAAAGGTTACATAGTAAAATGTTACATGTATTGAACATACGTATATCAGCATGTTACAAATCAAGTCGATGTACACTCACCGGCCACTTTATTAGGTACACCTCTCCAACTGCTCATTAATGCATTCACATGGCAGCAACTCAGTGCATTTAGGTGTGTAGACATGGTCAAGAGGATCTGCTGCAAACCGAGCATCTGAATGGGTAAAAAAGGTGATTTAAGTGACTTTGAACTTGGCATGGTTGTTGGTGCCAGATGGGCTGGTCTGAGTATTTCCTGATCTAATGGATTTTTTTTTTACTGGGATGTCAGCTAAGAATAGGAAATTGAGGCTGTAATTTGCACAGGCTCACTATTGGACAATTGAAGATGGGAAAAACGCTGCCTGGTCTGATGAGTCTCGATTTCTGCTGCGACATTCGTACGGTAGGGTCAGAATTTGGCGTCAACAACATGAAAGCATGGATCCATCCTGCTAAACATCAATGGTTCAGGGTGGTGGTGGTGGTGTAATGGCGTGGGGGATATTTTCTTGGCACACTTTGGCACATTTGTACCAATTGAACATCATGTCAACGCCACAGTCTACCTGATTACTGTTGCCGACCATGTTCCTCCCTTTATGACCACAGCGTACACATCTACTGATGGCTACTTCCAGCAGGATAACACACCATGTCACAAAGCATACATCTTCTCAGACTGTTTTCTTGAGCATGACATTGAGTTCACTGTACTCAATTGGCCTCCACAGTCAGCAGATCTCAATCCAATAGAGCACCTTTGGGATGTGGTGGAACGGGAGATTCAAATCATGGATGTGCAGCCAACAAATTATGTCAATATGGACTAAAATCTCAGGAATATTTCCAGTACCTTGTTGAATCTATGCCACGAAGGATTAAGGCAGTTCTGAAGGCAGAAGGGGGTCCAAGCCGGTATTAGTAAGGTGTACCTGATAAAATGACCGGTGACTGTATATTATTTAATATAATTATAGTACAATTTACCATATTCAAAACTTAAAGGAAATAAAAGTGTTTGCAATATTTTGGCTGGTATGTTTCAGCCTTTCTTTTCCCATACTGCAACATTTATCATATTTAATTGCTGTAATATGTCTTTTACAGCATTATAATAGATGCAACAAAATATACAGTATGTGAAATGGTACAGTGCATGTATTAAAAATAAATCAATTAATCGAAATTAAGACAAATGTAGTACGAAAAGCCAATTACCATTACACAATAAAAAGCTATTACAGTCCACAGGTTTTACTGTCTTCCTAAATTACCTTTTGAACACAAAAGCTGTCATCTCCATCACGTTTTTTGCTGTTTTGTCTCAGTTTTAGAGACAGATGGCCACTCAGAGCTCATTCTTTAAACTGTGCTGATACAAAAGTGGAGGGGAAAAATTGCTGAATTTAGGAAACAACAGATTTTGGAAGAAAACTGTAGCTTGCTATTTTTTACACCAAATTGGCTCAGATGCTACACTGTTGATGGATTAACCTGATTAGTTTCAATGCATCATGATTAAAGATACAGCATGATTTACCGTAAGATGCATATTTATCTGCTTATTGTGCTTAATCTTAGGGTGATTTCAGCAAAGACTCACCACCAGGCTGTGGATTATAACATCTTTGAGGGAATGCGGTGTCATGGGGTTCCAGTGGTCACAATTTCCAGGGGGAAAGTGGTTTATGAAAATGGCAAACTGTTCACAAAGCCGGGTGAGGGACGATACATCCCGCGCAAACCCTTTGCTGAATTTGTGTACAAGAGAATAAATCAACGGGAAAAGGTAAGACAGATTTGGACTCTATGGCCCTGTTTATACATGATGGTGGTAAATGGATAGTTCACCCAAAACTGAAAAACTGTCGTCATTTACTCACCCTTGGTTTCTCACAAATCTCTTTGACTATCTTTCTTCTGTTGAACACAAAAGAAGATATTTCGAAAAATGCTGGACCACTGACTTCCATAATATATATATATATATATATATATATATATATATATATATATATATATATATATATATATATATATATATATATATATATATATATATAATGTGTGTGTATATATATATATATATATATATATATATATATATATTATGTGTGTGTATATATATATATATATATATATATATATATATATATATATATATATGAATATATGATTTATATATATATATATATATATATATATATTTATATATATATATATATATATATATATATATATATATATATATATATATATATATATATATATATATATATATATTTTTTTTTTTTTTTTTTTTTTCCCTCTCAAGGAAGTCAACGGTTACAGGTTTCTAATTGGTCTCAACATATTTTCATTTTGTGTTTAACTTATAAAGTTATAAGATTTTAAACCACTTGTGGGAGAGTACAATTTTTGGTTGAACTATTCCTTAAGGGTGTGTTTTTGTCAAAATGTTCACAAAATAAACACAGGTGTAAACATGGTCTAAAACATTTTGAGCTTTTCCAATTTAGACCACATGCAGTGGTAAAGTATAGGAGAAATGTATTTGGCGTAATTCCTAATTATTATGCAACATAAGAACATTAAACAATATTCTCTTACCTGTCCTGATTCTAACCCAAGCTTATATACAGTGTTCAGGGTTGTTTCATGGATATCAGAGGATAAATATTGCTGTCCATGTTTCTTTCTGCTTTTTGCATTTATATGTCAATTATGCAAGCTTATTTTACAGTATTAGATCACGAGATCCGAAAAATCCCATTCATACACTCCAAACCAAGCAGTAGTGTCAGGTTTTGTGATTACATTGACAAAATCTTTCTTAATAAGGGATGTAAACAGGGCAAAATTGCCCCACAGAGCTCTAAAATATCAATATAAATGAGGAAATTAAGGAAGAAAGCCCTGTAGGTTACCTATAATGCTACTGTTGTTTTTTTTAGGTTGGAACTCCGAGTGCTGTATGCAGAGAACCATACACTGGAGAAATCATATCTATTGGTCTAAAACAATAGTCCTGAATCATGGAGGAAAACGGTTTTACAACAAAGATGGTTGTGCAGTACGTGTACATTTTTTAAATGTAAGGCTGCAGTTAAAGCCAAAGAATTAATTACAGTCTAATGCCACAGAAGAAACTTCTAAATCCCCAAAGAACTTTTGAAAAACACAGAAAGTATCCCACTGCTCCATAAAACTGTTTTAAAGACACACTTAAACTTTATACCGGTCACTAGAACACTAACTCAATCACTTTCCTTCAGCTTTCTAGAACAAAATACACACCCAGACAAAAGTCTTGTCGCCTATCCAGGTTTTAAGAACAACAAATAATAACCTGACTTCTAGTTGATCACTTGGTATGAAAAGTGGCTTATGTGAAAGGCAAAGGCCTCTAGATTACGCTTATTTTACCAAAATAAAATATGATCATGCCTTGATTTTTAATGATTTAACTAGGAGAGTAAGGTCTGCTTAAGTGCTTAAGTCTTACTTAACAGAAATAATGTACGGTATAGAATATATAGTCATGGTGCAGTGGAAAAAGAATGAATATTGTGTATGACTCCCATGATCTTCGAGGGCTGCATCCATACATCTCTGCAATGACTCAAATAACTGATTAATAAAGTCATCTGGAATGGCAAAGAAAGAGTTCTTGCAGGACTCCCGTGGTTCATCAAGATTCTTTGGATTCATCTTAAATGCCTCCTCCTTCATCTTACCCCACACAAGCTCAATAATGTTTATACATGTGACTGAGCTGGCCAATTCTGGAGCACCTTGACCTTCTTTGCTTTAGTAACTTTGATTTAGAGGCTGAAGTATGAGAAGCGGTGCTATCTTTCTGAAGAATTTGCCCTCTCCTGTGGTTTGTAATGTAATGGGCAGCACAAATGTCTTGATTCCTCAGGCTGTTGATGTTGCCATCCACTCTGCAGATCTCTCACAAGCCTCTATACTGAATGTCATTAAATAAACCATGATTTTTCCTTGACTTATTTCTGTGAGAATCTAGGGTCCATGTGAGTTCCAATAGGCCTTCTGCAGTATTTGTGATAATCAAGTTATTATTTGTTGCCCTTACAACTGTTATCGACAACAAGATATTTGTCAGGTAGTGTACAGTCAAAAATGGTTCTACTAGGAAATAATAAAGAACCACTTATATTCTATTTATGAACAATGATCAATGATCATCCTACCACACATAAAAAATCATAAAGTATTGCCAAATATAGTATGTGACTAATATTTGTCCTTTTTCTTTTTTCCCTCTGAAAAATGTATAACTTTTTAAAAATTACTCTTTAAATGAAACAAAATCTATACAGCACACCATGTTTTAGAAGTCTCTCATATTTAATGACACATATTTTAAAAGCATAGTACATTATTGCTCAATTTATTATACTCAATATATATTCATGATGTTCTTTAAATGAGATAATTCTTAAGTTCTCAGATTCCACAAATGATTAAGCAGCACAATGTTTTAAACATTTAAGATTACAATAAGAGATGTTGTTAGAGATTACAATAAGAAACCAAAACATGACTCAATGAGAGTAATTCAACACTGAAGAATGGAGTAATGATGCTGCCATTTCAGCTTCACCATCAACAGGAATAAATTACACTCATTCTAATTGAAATCTATTCATTGAAATATATTTTCAAAACATATTCATATAGATTAAAAATATATATTCATAAAGAAATATATTTAAATTTATGAAATAGTTATTTTAAAATGTTATAACACTTCACAATACTGCAGATTAAATGCAGCTTTTATGAGTATAAGAGACTGACTTCCACCTCAGTTTGAGTTTGTTTACTCATGTAAGTACAGATACACATCTGGATTATGGACCATTGGCCTGTGCAATGTAGCTAAATTAGCTGGCTACACTAAAAAAAAAAAATCATTGGTTGCAAACAATTTATATGGGTTGAATTTATGCAAACAAAGTTGAACATTATTAAATTTAAATAGTTTTTTTTAATTCAGCCATAAAAATTGCTTGCAACCACTTAAAACCACCTTTAAAAAAGTCTAAAATTCAATTAATCTTTTTAATTGAATTTACAGTGTAGCTAGTTATGTTTGAGATTAGCTTGCACAAACCTTGGGTTTTAGGCGGCTCGACTAATCACTCTTTTTGCCATGGTGTTATGGAGTAGCTGAGCTGAGCTACCTAAATGGTAGATTAAAGGTAGTTTAACTACCTTAATAGTACCTAAAACCCAAAATTGATACAAACTAAACTAAAATTTAAGTCAAAGTCAACTTCATTTTCAATTTAACCACATTTACCATGTACAGGACATACAGAGAATCGAAATTGAGTTACTCTCAGACCCTAGGTGCATAACAGTTAATATTATAAATACAATTACACATATAATTTAAAACATATAGGTAAAAATAAATAAAATAAAATTATATACAATGCAATTACAATTAGGGGAACATGGCAAGAAGTGCAAACCAGAGTTGTGCAGATGCAAACAGTTCTGTATATAGTGCAAAAAGCTCTGTACAACTCTGGTTTGCACTTCTTGCCATGTGCCCTTAATTGTAATGGGCTCTATGCACAGCTAGAGTTTTAAAGCCAACGATAAACGTCCGGTGAAAGCTCAATGTGACTATTTTTCAACTTCACAAGGTCACAAGCATTGATGTTGTAATGTAATAACAGAAATAAAGTAATTCAGTTAAATAGACTTAAGCATTCATTTAGTTGTTCAATCGTAAAACAAGATTAAACACCGTTGTAACTACTAGCACCGTCAGTAGCAACAGGCTAGTGCAGAACCTCCATTGAAAATACTATGATAAAATAAACTGTCAAATTTTAAAGACATGACAGGGGGAAATGTAATTTAATGGAGTGCTTCTTGTCTGGTCTGAGACCTATCGTATATCTAACAGGCACTGAAATCAGATCTTAAACATGACAATTTCTTAATAGAAATACAGTTCATGGGAAGCCCTTGGGCTGCCTGGCTGTGTGCATATAGCCCTTTGTATTGTATAGAATTTTAAACTTGTTTATACATTTTTTTTAACTGGCTATAGGCTAACCTAGATTTGTGGTACAGGCCCCATGCCAGTGGATCTACTGGAAAGTTTTAAGACCAGGCCTGTAGGAATGAATAGTCCTAGTTCATGACTACTAAGGCTCCTTGATCAGCACAAACTAATCACTATCATAGCATATAACACTATTTGCTGAACACTATGTTTGGTCACTACAAAAAAGAAAACCTTTCTGCATACAGCAATGCTAAAGTACACAAATGGTGTGTTTTCCTCAAGTACTCAAACCTGTGATTATGGCTGATTAGGACACTTCAAACAGCGTCAGAATCTGTCCTGTGCTTACGGAAGAGTAGTGGGCACCAGAAATCAGGCTGCAATAAAATTAAAAATAATAATTTGTTAAATGCAACCAATATCAGTTGAAGCAAAAACATGAACACGGATGTTTTAAGCTAAAGCTATAAGAGATTTCATGCATATAGTTTTTTTTTTTAATATGAAGCAGTCATTAAACCACATAAATGTAATGTTTCTGGGTTTAGTCAAATAATAATAATAATAATAATAATAATAATAATAATAATAGTGTTAATAATAATAATAATAATAATGTTAATAATAATAATAATAATAAAAGTATAATAATAATGATAATAATTTTAACAACAACAACAACAATAATAATAATAATAATAATAATAATAATAATAATAATAATAATAATGTTAATAATAATAATAATAATAAAAGTATAATAATAATGATAATAATATTAATAATATTAACAACAACAACAACAACAACAATAATAATAATAATAATAATAATAATTAAACAATACAAATTTAAGTAAGAACAAATTTTTTATGAAATTACTTTTTTAAAGCCAAAAATATCTTACATTGAAATTATTTGTTTACATGTTAACATATTTTTTTAAAGTACACCAAATATTTACTTTAATATATTTTTACCAAATATATTTATTAACATTATTTTGTACAGATACAATATCATATAGATAATGATATGCTTTTTCACAACCAAGAACTAATGACCGTAAAAACTATGTAGTTATTAAATAACACAGTACATTTTCATTCATTCATTTTCCTTCCGCCTAGTCTTTGTTTCAGAGGTAGTCACAGCGTAATGAACTGACAACTATTGCAGCATATGTTTTATGCAGCGGATGCCCTTCCAGCCACAACCCAGTACTGGGAAACACCCATACACGCTCATTCACACACACATTACACTAAGGAAAATTTAGTTCATCTAATTCACCTATAGCGCATGACTTTAGACTGGGGGAAACGGGAGCACTCGGTGGAAACTAACACGGGGAGAACATGCAAACTCCATATAGAAATGCCAACTGGCCCTGCAGAGACTGTGAGGTGACAGTGCTAACCACTGAGCCACCGTGCCGTGCCACCCCCACAGTAAACAGTAAATATAAAAAAAATAATAAAAAGGCTTTTTTTCTCCTGCTTCAAGTCAGTCGTGTCAATATAATTCAACAAAGGTTTACATGTTTTGTAAAAATATTTTAAAGACCCTCTTAATGAAAACCTAATTTGTTCCAGCTTTAAACACAAAATTATTTCATCCATCTGTGCATTACGTAATTTTTCATTAATAAAAACTTGTGTTCTCCATAAGCAAAATTTCAAAATACTATTCAGTTTTAAGAATGATTCTTGTATTTTTTTTAAATAAATTCATTAATTTCAAAAATATTTTTAGACAGTGTTTCAGTGAATATTTCTGTTACCAAAATGCCCCCTTAAAAGTATAGAGCTACTAACCTGCACTGCTAAAGTCTTCAAATCCTTTTCATGTTTTTCCACTTTAGTTTTGTACCGCTTTCTTAAAATCTTTGCATGTAGATAGGCGGCACGTTTCTCTGCGACATCAGTAAAAAACTGCTCAGACAGCACAACTCTGAGCTGGACCATCTGTGATGACAGCAGAATCAGGACAAGCAGTGAGGCCAAAACCACAGACAGTGGCACCAGAGACTGAAAAAGCCAAAGTTCCGGTTCAGGCAAACACTTCTTCTCAAACAGAGACACCGTGTAGGTGAAGTTTGCTCCTTTCATACTTTCATCAACAGGTAAACCTAGAATTAGTGTTGCTTCCTTTCAAAACAAAGGATATAGAAAATTAATATGAAATATTGACGATGAAATAAAATATTAAAGGTGAATATGAAAGTTTGTGCAATATCTGTGGTGATTTTCATATAATTTGATTATAGAAGAGATTGAAAACAGATTCTTTAGAGTCCACCCCAAAATAAAATACTCCAGTCATCATTTACTCACTCTCATGTATTTGGTCCCCATAAGGTCAATACTTACTGTTATTTGTTAGCCAACTTGTGGTGAGGCACAGTGTACGCACAGTGTACACACATACACACACACACACACACACACACACACACACCGAGAGAGAGAGAGAGAGAGATAGAGAGAGAGAGAGAGATTGAGGCTTTTCAACCTTGAGGTTTCTGTGACGAAATTTTAATGCAGTAAAGGTCAATAAAAAACAAAGTAGCAAGATTGTATCTAAAAAAAGGTAATCCAAAATCAAACTGTGTCTTTTGTAACTCAAGTATCGAATCAGTTGATCATCTTTTTGTCAAATGCCCAGGTGTTAAAGTGTTTTGTCTGATTAATGTTTCATTCATTCTTTTTCTTGTCAGCTTATTCCCTTTATTAATCCAGGGTCGCCACAGCGGAATGAACCGCCAACTTATCCAGCAAGTTTTTACACAGTGGATGCCCTTCCAGCCACAACCCATCTCTGGGAAACATCCACACACACTCTCATACACTACGGACAATTTAGCCTACCCAATTCACCTGTACCACATGTCTTTGGACTGTGGGGGAAACCGGAGTACCCCACGCGAAGGCAGGGAGAACATGCAAACTCCACACAGAAGGGCCAACTGAGCCGAGGTTCAAACCAGCGACCCAGTGACCTTCTTGCTGTGAGGCGACAGCACTACCTACTGCGCCACTGCCTCTCCCGATTTTCAAGTGTGATATAATTTGTTACTTTTCTCTAACAAAACATAACTATATATAACATATTATATTCACAAATGTACATTTTCTTATTATTCATATTTCTTATTTCTATTTTAATACCTAATTTGCATAATTTTCTTTGTGACTTCAATTTTTTTTTACCATAAACATTTTGCATTGTACTAATTACACAAGTGTAAAAACAGTGAAATTACACAAAGATTACTTTGTAAATATTATTTTATTTGATAAATTTGCCTCTGCATTCTGTTTTATTATTATTATTATTATTATTATTATTATTATTATTATTATTATTATTATTTTATTTTAGTATGACTTATTTCTTTTAGGGGCAGCATGGTGGCGCAGTTGGTAGCACAATCACCTCACAGCAAGAAAGTTGCTGGTTTGAGCCCCGGCTGGGTCAGTAGTCGTTTCTGTATTGAGTTTGCATGTTCACCCTGTGTTCGCAAGGGTTTCCTCCGTGTGCTCCGCTTTCCCCCACAGTCCAAACACATGCACTATAGCGGAATTGAATAAGCTAAATTGACTGTGGTGTATGTGTTTGAATGCAAGAGTGTATGGGTGTTTCTCAGTGTTGGGTTGCAGCTGGAACTGGAAGGGCATCATTCATATGCTGGATAAGCTGGCAGTTCATTCTGCTGTGGCGACCCCAGATTAATAAAAAGGACTAATGTGAAAAGAAAATGAATGAATAAATATTTTCTTTTATTTCAAATTTCTACATTTTTTATTAATTTTTGGTTTATTATTGTACTTGATGTCACCCAGTGTTAAGGTTATTAATAAGATTGTATTGTTATAACCCAATAAAAAAAGAAACCAATGTGTGTTCAAGACTTGGATTAAATTTAAGTCTATGTGTATTCTATCTTTCTCTAAACACTCCAACTGTCACAATTTTAAGTGAAGATTACAAAGGGACAGAAAATATAGACGACGTCTCCACTCACTCACTTTCCTTCAGCTTAGTCCCTGATTATCAGGAGTCGGCAAAGAGGAATGAACCATCAAGAAATTACTTGAGGGTGAGCAAATGTTGACATACTTATCATTTTAGCTTTGAATGAATCCTTTGAATTGGCTTTATGTTTAAAAAAAATAATAATTAAACAACTCGGCTGCAGTTTTCAATCTTACCTGAACTTTAATCCCAACAGGAACGCGAAGTGGCTCAAGTTCACCGAGCCGTTTGCTCAGAACAACGATAAGCCAGTAAATCAGAGCGTCCAGACTGATGAACACCAGCCAGGTGAGGCAGTGTGTGAATATAGGAAGACTGAACTTCAGCATGGCTTTCCACTGCCTGCCTCTCGGGCGGATGGACGGCGTCACGACATAACGTTCAGATTCGCTTTTGTTGAGGGGCAGGACACACGGTTTTCCCTCCTGCATTTGCTGCGCGTCAAAGCAACGAAAGGTTTTCGTGATGTATATATTATTATACTTTTTATCTACCTGAAATCTCCTCAGGTATAAAGCAGTGAGAAGCACAAGAAACAAAAGACCCATTGCAGGAGACACAGTCTTTCCTATTGAAGATAGAGCATTGGCTAATGCTAACACACCCTGTGCTGTGTGGTTTAGATTCTGTTCGGCTTTGCTAAGGTGATTTTTGAAGTTCTCCGAGTCCACCTTTGCTTTAAGCCTAAAATCTGCTTGGTAACTCACTAACGTAGCGCTTTTAAAGTAACTCTGAACTTGCTTTCCCACCCACTTGAGCATTTTAATATAATTTCCTAATGGTTCAGTGTTAATATCCAACAACTTCTCCTCTAAGTTGCAGAGGAGGCCTTTTGCAAGCAGTTTTATGTTTTGTAATGTGTTCTGGATGTTGAAGAAAACCACCAAACTGGTTCCTAAGGTGAGCAGTAGACTCTTCACTTGTTTCATACCCATCGAGATCAAGATCAAGGCTCCGAAACAGCGAATCCTTTTAGAGAAATACATCGCTGGTGTTAAGATTATACCGAAAACACAAGCGAGGGGAACTGAGACCTCTTGGATGCATCTGAAGGAAAGTTGGAGGATGAGGAAGAGGAAGGTGCTGAGAATGCAGCTGGTTGTAAAACAGGTAAACATGAGGAGATGTTTCTCCTTCCAGCTTTTCGTGGTGTTGGATGTGTAGAGAGCATATATCCTGGACCAGACTTGTCGTAGACTTTCTGACAGCTGGTTTAGTTTAGTTTGGATCATCCTCATCTTGCAAACCTGATAGAAACAGAGGTTTTGAAAAAGGAAATAGTGATGGCTTATGATTTCATCACTGAATGATTAATGAAGCTTAACCTTTTGATTTCAAAAGCAAGGGAAACACTTTTAATGCACTACATGAATCTAAATTAGGCATAGGATGATAACCACTTTCAAGATTTACCGCAGTTTGGAAAACTTAAGTTTTCTGCACTATAAGTTTTTTTGTTTTGATTTTAGAGCATCAGTATCTCTAACAGCAAAAGTCCATCCACATTAAAAACTAATGGTCAGCCCACGATTTAGCAAACATTTGAAAAACAAATCGCTTCTGCACCAACATCCAAGCATGCTATGGACTTGAACCGTGCAGTGGCTTACTTCATATAAAAAGAAAAGAAAGATATCCAAAGATGCATTTTCAAGTTGAAAAGAAATCTGTTTTTGATACTAATGAAGATTATTCAGTTTGTTTTAAATATTTAATTATTTATTTAACCTAACATGTTTACTGCTGTGTTTTATGGGGGGTGGTGGGGGAATAATTTTTCATAATTATATATATATAATAATTATATATATATATATATATATATATATATATATATATATATATATATATATATATATATATATATATATAATATAGTAGCTCTGCTACTCATGTGATAATGCTCATATATATAACATTTATATAAACATTTGTTTAGGAGATTCAGCAAATACAAATTTAGCAATGATTTAAATGTCATAAGAAATGAATAAGGGTAATTTTAGGCCCCATGTCACGCATTAGAACTCACAAAAATATTTATTTTTACTTAAATGTAAAAAAGTAAATAAGAATTTGTGATTATCAAAAACTTAATTGAAGAATTCCTGCAATACCAAGGATGAAGTTAATTTATTGCAAATATATAAAAGATACAATCATTCGGTTAACTTTACACCCACGTAATGCATCAAATGTTTAAAATGGGCATATTATTTTGATACAAACATAATAAAAAATTTTGTTTGATCTAATCACTAAACTAAATGTGAATATGCATACTAGTGCAGCCATATCGCTCTGCTACTCGTGTGATAATGCTCATACAAATCAAAATATTTATGTATGCTCAGCATAAGGACACCTTTCACAAATATATCTTATACTTCCTGTTTTTAATAGGAAGTTTTACAGTATTTGTGCATATACATTAGATTAGTCAGTAATGAAGCCAAATCTGGAGCTTACAATGGTCCAAAATACAAATTTTAAAAAGAGGAAAATCAAGAGAAACAAACAAAAAAAAGTTAGTTGAAATTTTGAAGATTGTATTAATTTTTTTGCCATATTTGGCTTGAATTTAATTGTATTATCTTTCAATTTTCTAAATGTGTTTGGTGACTAAAATATTATTTTAAAAAATGTATCTGTTCAATAAATCTGTTTTGTTTAAATGCACTAAAATACATTGCATATATTCACTGACAAAAAGGATCAAATTATTCATTTTCAAAATGGGGTGTACTCAACTCAATTACGCTGAGCTATGTGTACACACACACACACACACACACACACACACACACACCTTGTGGTTTACTCATACATATGTTTAAATGAATGACTCAAAAAGTGTATTTAGTTATGATTAAAGTGTAAATAATATGTAGATGTCACTTGATTATATATGACATACAGACTAGTTTACCTTCTGGTATACCAATATTGAATTTGTAATGTTGAATAAAGCTACAAAAAGTTACAACATTACAATATCAAATTTTGTTAAAAAAAAAAGTTTAAATAGTCCTCATTCCACTAATTTGACCTGCCATGTTGTACATTTTTGCAGTATATACAGTAAGTTATTGTTGTTATTATTATTTGACCTTACCTTGTGTACTGTCAGCAGTCTTGTCAGCTCATGAGTGTTGTGACTATCCAACATCCACGTTTTTAAATGGAAGCAGGAGGAAGTTTAATTGTTCGCTTCCTTTTTTGAGACAAAATCTCAGCACTTACTCATAACCACAAAGCAGCACTGACAAAACCACCTTATGATTAATCTGATTTCTGACAAAAAGCAATACATTTCTGTTGTTTATGGAAAGCAGTGAGCCTGCTTTCTAAACATTTTGATCATTCTGAGAACATGTATGAAAATACATTTCCTGATTTTTCACATCAACTACTGTAAATGTACAATATAATCAGTACAATAATAACTTAGTCAAGTATCACATTGTACTAATAATAACAATAATAATAATAATCAAAAACAAAAACTGGAGAAATCATATACTAAATAAAACAAGCGTTATTAATGTAGCTGATTGTGCTTACATAATACTATTTTTGAAATACTATTTATAAACTCGGAAGATGTAGAACTAGTAGTACTACATTCATTCATTTTCTTTTCGGCTTAGTCCCTTTATTAATCTGGGATCATCACAGCGTAATGAACCAACTAATCCAGCACGTTTTTTTACACAGCGAATGTCCTTCCAGCCGCAACCCATCTCTGGGAAAAGTAGTACTACATTCACAATATATTAAACAAATGAATAATTACTAAAATATTATTATTTGTATTATTATTATCATTATTATTAAGATTATGTAAGATTATTAATACACAATGCCTAGGAAAATGATACCAGTACTACATTACTATAAAATTATTATAATTAGCTATATGTTAATTATAAACAATAATTATAAAGCCATATGTTCTTGTTGTTATAATATAAATAGTATTACTTACGGAGCTGACCATGCTGCTGTAATATTATTATGAACAAAAAACACAAGACCTAAGACAAGGTATACTATATATATATATAGTACTATATATAAATGAATGAATGAATTAATTAATTAATTAATTAAACATGCATTATTATTATTATTATTATTATTATTATTGATGATTTAGACCAGGTGTTCCCAAACTTTCTAGCCCACAACCCCCTAAAATAACAATGCCAGTGACTCGTCACTCCCAATATTCTCTGAGGTAGTTATAAATAAACCTTGCACATAACGGCCCACATAACCAATAGGCCCAAGTCTATTTATCTTGAACAGTTTAATTTAGGAGAATGCCACTTGGAGATAATCCTCCATGTTCAGCTGTAGCCTGTATTTATTTTTAATGTATGTGAGTGCAGTAAGGGAAAGTTTAACCTGGTGCCATAAAATCAATGTGCTGCATCTGACTAATAATGCTGTGTCTTTAATATGACACCCCAGGGGTTGCAAAAAAATGAAAATCGATGTTTATTATTAACGTTAACAATATTAACTACTTTTTTCAGTTATGGGCAAAATATAGCAAATTCCAATTCCAATAATTCCAAATATAGCAACCCCCCCCCCCCCCCCAATTCCCCGCCGCCCAAATTGACTTCCATAGTACACTAAGTTCCAAGTATACACTAAATACTTACAAACATTCTACTCTGTTAATGTTAATGGCTACATATAAAGTAAACCGCTACATTCAATACACAATTCTGAGAAATGTATAAATACTGTATATATCTATTCCAGTGATTTCATGTCATGTCAGGAAACAGTATAAATAGAGACTTCTTGCTTTTGTTTGCGAACGCTCATTTTCCAGTGTAATATCCATTTTTTATTTTTTAATTTGAAAAATAACTTACATAAATCTCTGTACTCAACCATACTTGACCAAGACATAGCCTTGGCATGAACACATTGCACCAAAAAGGAAATAAAAGAAAAAACAAACAAAAAACAAAAAGAAAACAGAGAAGGCATTTGAAATAGAACAGAACATACCATAAACATGAGACATTATCCCACTTCAAAAAGCTTTAACAACAGCGCGAGAGTATCTTCAATGGACATTTTGTGATGTGTATACAGAAATCATAAGCAGACTAAATGAAAAAAAACTCACATTGAGCGATTAACAAAACAAAAAAACGTAGGAAGAGGTATAATGTCTCGCTGTATATTTCCATTCAGGCATTAAAACTATGAGTCATAAACTTCTCAGATATAAGTAGCTCTGATTATTTCTAAAAAATAGAAAATGAAAAATAAATAGGTCTTGGCTTGTAAATAAACTAACAAAAATATATTAAATGACTTCTACTTTCTGGAAAAGGAAGAAATAAAAAGCAAAGGTATATCGAGTGGCAATATCATCGTCCCGATGTGCATTTCTCTGCAGACAGCATCATGCTCGGAAAAACTGTACAGCACAATACTGCCAAAGTCAGTGAGCTGCAGCGCCTCCGGTAAAAAGTGAAACTGTGGGCTCTTTAATCAGGAATACTGCAGCTCCGTAAAGATAGAAAAATCCCTGGTCGCGTTTTTCCCTTAAATTTGTCAACAACAAAGTATGATTTTACAAGGTGGAATGTTCATTCAGATTTTTTTTTCCTTCTTTTTTTTTTGGTCCTCATGAGACCACAGCCTAATTTCACTAAAATTCAATTCAGGGTGAAGAAGGGGTTCATCGTCGACATGCACTGTACATTTTTTTTTCTCCAAATATCGTCTTTATCAAAACATGCTGAGTTACTGTAAGATGTGCCCAAGCCATGTTGCCAAAAACCCTTTTCAACATGCTTGTTAAACCAATGAACTCCAAACAAATATACAGACTAAAACTAGAAGAGCTGAGCCAAACCGACAGCCCTGAAAATGAAAACTAAAAACTGGAACAGTTTCAGGGGGAAATATCTGACAACAGAAGTACAGAGAGATTACCCTGGGACAAGGGAGAAGTTGAGAAACGTACAATTTGCACATCATCTTTAGCTTCAAAAGGCTTACGCCTTTACAATAATAAATCATAAACATTTATTCTTATACGTCTTTGTCACATGAACAGATTTTTTCACTGTAAATAAAATGTTAAACTCATCATTAATCTGTAAAAATACAGTAGAGAGACCAATGAACGGTCTACAGGACAAAAAACAAATTTTTTTTGTAGTTTTTTCAAATCACACTATAGCATTCACTCCCCATGAAAACCATGCACTAGTGAAATTTATCTTTAAAAATAATAGAAATCGTTGAAAATGGCTGATCTGGTTAGTTTTTTTTTCCTCATCATCATTTTTTTTTTTTTTTTTGCAAGTAGCATCTGAGAAAATTATTTTCTATTCGCTTTTTTTTTTTAAGTTCAGCTAAAGTTGTGTCCATGCAACAAAAAACTCGTCATTTCTTCTTTAAGTTTCATACAGTATCAAGAAAAGGAGTTCAATTTGATCTTGAAAGACGATTCAAACCTACATATCATCTCTGTATTGATCTAGCAGGATCATGTATCTGGGGAGTGAGGTGCTCATTCCCACGTCATGTTTTTTTTTTTTTTTGTTTAGTTTTTGCGTGTACATTTCTGGGTCTGTTGGCATGGCTTGACCCAAGGAACACTGTTAGCCCATGTAGATACAAATACATCGACATTAAAAGAAACATTAATGGAAAACGAAAGTTGACGCTCCACCCTGTTGCAAAAAAAAAGGGCTTCTGAAGAACTCGACGTCTCGGTTCTCAGTTCAAACTCGACTCCAATGGCTTCAAATAGGATCTAAAAGCAGGAATTGTGACGTTCCTCGAGCAAAGGAGCCCGTTTCCAGCTTCCTCACGTCCTTTCCCTTAAGAGGGCGCTCTTTTGTGCGCACAATATGTGCGTCGTTTTTTTTTTTTGCGAGCAAAAACAGGTCTGCTTTTTTCTCCCCTAAGAAACAAGCTCTGAACACACAACATCAAGCATGCAGTGTTTACCGGGGAACAGGACCTGTCGCCAATCTCAAACTCCACCCAATGGCTGCTACAATAACGCTAGATTTCAGAAAACTGCTACGAGCGAGCAAATGGCCCGGACCCACTGTCCAGAGATGTCTGGGAAGCTCTTCTGGTCAAAGGGGCTAAGGTTGGGTCGACCAGTGAAGATGGGGGAAACAGCTTAAACCAGCCAATAACCATGTTGGACAAGTCCAGATCATCTAACAGTATCTGAGCGGCTCCCATAAAAGATTTGTGGTCCATACGTCCATAATCTCCCCACACTATAATCTACAAGAGGAAGAGAATGAATTGCTGTCAATATTAAGTCACACTGATTAGAAAAACAATGATAAAACAACTTCAGAATAGCAGGCTTGATGAAGCTATTATTAGTGTTTAATTCTATAATTGTATTTACTCTTATTTGTCTATATATGCGTATAGTTTTTTTTGTATTTATTAATATAGTATTACTATCAGTCTGCATGTTTTTTCCTAACTCTATGTGCAGGTCTCCTATTGATTTATTTGCTTAATAAAAACAAAAAACAAATGTATTACATAAAATACTTGAAAGACATTATATAATTGTTCATATCAGTGTGAAATTTTGGACTAAGATACTTTTTTATTCAGAGTTGCAATGTGCCTACATGCACTTCCATAACAAAATACTATAGTGATTTTGATCATTACTATAGGGAAGTACTTCAATTCATTTGTTGTGATACTCATATACTATAGTAATTTATACAACCATATATTGGGTGTCACTTTATTTTGATGGTCCCTTTAACGCATTTTATTGAATTCAAGTTGCATTGCATATACATGCCAACCAATTCTCAATAGATTATAAGTAGACTGTTAGGTTGGGGTTAGGGTAAGTTGACATGCACTTGCAAAGTTTCTTATAGTCAGTGAAATGTCTGTTGAAGGAGCAGTATCAGCAGACATTAAGCAGACAATCTACTGATACTCACATGAGAAATAATTGGCATGTAGTTGCAATGCAAATGTTATGGCCCATTTCAACTGAGTGGTATGGTACACTGAAAAAAAATGTCTGCAAAATTGTTGCAAACAATGTATATGGGTTGAATTTAATCAAACAAATTAAATTGAGCAATGCTCAACTTGATTTGTTTGCTTACATTCAGCCCAAATAAATTGTTTTACAACTACTTAACTTATACAAATTTAGTTTATCCAAGGAATCATCTTTGAATCACTTTTTTTTCAGTGTATGGTGCGGTTTCTTTTAGTACACTTTTATGGCCGTTTCCACTGTCAAAAGGTACCTAAAAGTGAACCGTACCGTAGCACTTTTTGAGCACCCTTTGCAAAGGGTACATAGCATGACAAAAGAGCACCAAAAGGCGGAGCTAGACACGCAGTTGAACGCTGTCGGAAATGGGCCACAAGTCAATAAAATGCGCAATAGGGACCATCAAAACAAAGTGTTACTCTATATTGTATTTATTGTAAGTTTTCTACAGTTTTATACATATTTTTTTTTCTTTTAGCTTTATTAAAATATTTTAGCTTTAGTAAAAGCTAACATATACTATGTTAATAACTATTACTTCACAATAGTTACTAATAATACTATATGTAGTAAATCAGTCACACCAAAGTTGTCACAAATGCTTAACCAGAACAAAATCAATGTAAACCAGAAAATAAGTATCTATAAAACAATAAAAAGCCATACAAATAAAATATTGTCATTTTTAATTTAATAATAGGGATAATTTATTGACACTGACAAAAGTTGTTAGTATTGTTAATGCAGTTTTGGGAAACTGATGTAAAATTTGTATTATTAATAATGTTTGTGGTTTTTCGCACTTAAATTGAACTTAAATATTACTCTTAGAAACGTGCAGATACCCTGAATTTATTTTAAATTTTGTTATTTGAAAACATACCTGTAAAACTTTTCCTCCTGGAGACTCTTCGAATGACAGCTGCTGCTGGTAAAGAGGATCCAGTGTTTTTCTTGCTACTTTTGTTTTCTTTTTGGCTATGCAGGCGCCGTTCTCCAGTAGATACACCTTTACGTAAGGGGCTGGAGCAGAATAACAACAGATGGGGGTTAATCGTGAGCAGTGTCTGTGAAAACAACACCAGAAAGTCTTAAAGCATGCTCACCTGGCAGTGCCTTTGAACCTGGTTTTCCCACAAGGCCTCGGGCTCGGATCACCTCCACCTCTAGGGCTCCTTTCTTTTCCACCATACCGATCTGAATGTCACCTAGACATGAAGGAATCAGGGGTATACCAGTTACACATGGATAACATTGCAGTGAGGGCTTACATTGAGCAAACATTTGTGCAAGTGTGTACAAATATGCTTAGATACAAAACTGCTTTAGAGAAGGATTTATCCACCTTTTTTCTACAGTGCATCCCATGATGCTTTGTGAGAATTTTGTCTTTTTTTCCACTACACTTTTAGAAAATAGGCTAGTTTTACAACTTCACTAGAGTTAAACAGTAACGTTTGACCATTTTTGTTTTCCGGGAACACTTTTAGCTTAGCTTAGCATATATCATTGAATCCAATTAGACCATTAGCATCTTGCTAAAAATTTAAAAATAATTTTAATAACTGTCCTGTTTAAAGCTTGAATCTTCTGTAGTTACATTGTGTGCTAAAACTAATGGAAAATTACTATTTTCTGATATGGCTAAGAACTATACATTTCTGCCGTAATAATGAAGAAACTTTGCTGCTGTACCATGGCTGTACCAAAATCTTATTACACAGTGCCTGATAAAGTTTTAAATATTAAAATGATATAAACAGTTTTTTTTACATTATTTTTGCGCGAGATGCTAATGGTCTAATCCGATTCAATGATCTATGCTAAGCTAAGCTAAAAGTGATAGGCTGAAAGGATTCAAAAAAGCTAAAACTCAGCTGTTAAAGTTTAGGCCAGTAGTCCCCAACCACCGCGCCACCGCCACACAAGAAATCATTAATTATTTCAGTTGTATTTTTTATCTGAGTCTGAACATTCTTTTATTTTGAAAATCTTTTATTTTCAAAAATGACAGCTTTTTCTTGCTTACTTCACTTGAGCGCCCAAATTTAACCCACAAGCTAGTAAAATGAGTAAGAAACAGACATCTTTGGAAAGATTCTTTGCTAAAGGGAAAAGGCCTAGTGATGAACCCATGAACTGCCAATGAATGAATCCGTAACCCATCTGTCAATGAATCAGGTGAATCCAGCATGTCAGTGCCAGAAGAAGATTAAATACTAGAGGTCACAAATGATGGCAGCCTTTTAGGGGGCATTTCCTTATCACGTTTTTTCTGTGCACAAATGTGTTATTTCCAATGGAGGAGAGTGGCTTGCGCATGTAAGAGGCAGGATGCGCTCACTCCTTCCAGGCGCTTTCAGTTGAATGAATGCTGCGAGTCACAAGACAAGAACTGACCAATCACCTTCATACTTTATATGGAAAATACACATTTCAGTAGACTAATTATCTCAGACAAACAACTTTTCTTCATAAAAAAACTTGTATCAGAGTTACAGCAATATTTTGTCATCTTGTCATCCTCTGAGAAAACATTTGATATGGATTATTAGTAGTGCAATATAATTATTTAAAGTGTTTTGGCACAGTTCTTTTAAAAGAAAGGCCAATGCAGTCGAAATAAAGTGTTCATGTGCAGAAATAAGGTGGATAAATAAAGTTTAATAAAGAATCACTCACCCATAGGAGGTGTGGCTAATGTCTGTCTGCCCACCAGCTGGGCTGGGCCAAGTCCATCCAGGAAATCACTGAACTGACTGTCTGAAGAGAGTCTCACTCCAGGGAAGATCAGGCTGAGAGGAAAAACAGATTGATCAGAGGAATTCTAGAGCTCCACTTTCAGAAAGCGATGCTAAAGAGACTGTATTTGGAACAATCCACTGATTTTCAAAGAAAATCATTGTGCATTTACGGTATAGATTCACAGTAAAGAACTATGGGGCGAAATGTTAAGGGAAACTTGTTTGTTTATAAAATCAGTTATATTTGTTATGCCGTACAAAATGTATATTTGAGCTGTAAGTTCATTTATTTCAGTACAATAAAGGCACTATTTTCTATATTTAATGAGTACAGGCCACAAATGCTGTTAAACAACAACAACAATAATAGTAATAATAATTATTATATTAAATACAGCTCCTGTGAAATAATTTTTTTTTCTGCAAACATTTCCCAAGACATGGCATGTTTAACGGAGCATTTTTCAGGCTCTTTATTATACATGTTTCTTCTGGAGAAATTCTAATTATTTTAGTTTGGCCGGAATTAAAAAAAAATAATAATTAAAAAGCAAAGGTCAACATTATTAGCGTTGTTTTTATTTTTTGATTGGCTACAGAACAAACCAAAAATGACTTGCCTAAATAACCAGTCCCATTCATTCATTCATTCATTCATTCATTCATTCATTTTCTTTTCAGCTTAGTCCCTTTATTAATCCGGGGTCGCCACAGCGGAATAAACTGCCAACCTATCCAGCATATGTTTTATGCAGCGAATGCCCTTCCAGCTGCTACCCATGTCCGGTAAACTTCCATACACTTTCATTCAAACACACACACTACAGATAATTTAGCTTACTCAATTCACCCGTACCACATGTCTTTGGACTGTGGGGGAAATCGGAGCCCACCCGAGGCTCGAACCAGAGACCTCCTTTAAATTGCACTTTAAATTTTATATTAGTATTTTGCAAAATAACTAGTAAAATATAATTTACCGTCATCATGGCAAAGACAAAATAAATTTGTTATTTAAAATTAGATATTAAATCTACTATTTTTAAAAAATGTATTAAAAAATATCTTTTTTTTTAAGAAGCACTTAAAGAAGGAAACATTTGAAAAAGAATAAACATTTCACAGGAGGGCTAATCATTTTGCCTTCAAGTGTATACCTCACATTTCATTATTATTATTATATTACTATCATCATAATTACCATATTTATTTTTGAATGGTCATATAAAATATCTTTGTGTACTCTATGTATTTATGCAAATACACATCTAAATTAGCCACTGAACACAGTTGGAAGTCAAGCTTATTAGCCATCCTCTGATTTTTTTCCTTTTCTTTTTCAAATATATCCCAAATGATGTTTAACAGAATTTTTCACAGTATTTCCTGTAATATTTTTTTTTTTTTCTGGAGAAAGTCTTATTTGTTTTATTTCAGCTAGGATGAAAGCAGATTAAATTATTTAAAACCATTTTAAGGTCATAATTATTAGCCCTTTTGAGCAATATTTTTTTCTCGATTGTCTACAGAACAAACCATCATTATACAATGATTGCCTAATTACCCTATATTGCCTAATTAGCCCAATTAGGCCTTTAAATGTCACTTTAAGCTGAATACTAGCATCTTGAAAAACATCTAGTAAAATATTATATATACCATCATCATGGTAAAGATAAAATAAATAAGTTATTAGAAATGAGTTATTAAAACTATTATGATTAGAAATGTGTTTTCGAAATTTCTTAAACAGAAATTGGGGAAAAAATAAACAGGGGGGCTAATAATTCAGGAGGGCTGATAATTCTCAACTGAACATGCATACAGAGATGTTTATCAGTTTGCATGTGTGTGTGTTGTCACTCACTTTCCCTCAGAGCTGTAGCTGTTCATGCTGCCGTCAGTGGATTCTCGGCTGGCTTGTCTTGTCATTCGGCTCCTCATCTCCACAGCCAGTCCCGTCTCTGTGCTCCTCTGGATGGTGCTGCGCAGCTTCTTCCCTCCTGCTTCTGCAGAAACACACAGACACAGAGACTGTCAGTCAATCAGGTTTCTACACATCACCAGCACAAAACCAAACACTGACATCTGATGGTCTGTTCGTCTGTGAAAATAAACGACCAGACACACGTGCTTCTGCTCCCACAGGATGGACTGAATACAAAAACATTTCTTGTTTTAGATACAGTGCGTTGTTTCTACGGTATATCTTTCCTATAGACATCTCTAGAATGTGATTTGACATGACGGGCTATGCAGGTGCATTCAACCGCACTTAAAAGTAATCATGAACTCAAAATAGACTATATTTAAAGTCATGTACTTTTGTAATGTTTAACTAAACTGAATTCTGCTCTCTCTTATTTTTTTTTTGAGGACATTGTTACTGGTTAGGTGTGGGACAACCTGTCAATCACAATAGCAAGCTATGACCATTCAATCAATTCCTGATAACAATGATTTCAACTTTCAACTTTCTCCCAGATATGCATCAGAATAGTGCAACTTCCATTTAAAGAGCCCATATTATATGTTTTTGATAATGACCTTCCATGTAGTGTGTAACAGCTCTAAGTGATGTGAAATATCCAGCTTAGGCTTAAATCTGTAAATCTACAATGTTTAAAACTGTTGATTCATCTACAAAAGAGTCGACTCGTAGTGCTTCAAACGAGTCGTCCCGATAACGAGTCATTGGGTGTTTTGCGTTGACGTGGCTACGAAACATAAGCCCCGCCCAGTAGTTGCGCACGCAAACCCGGGAGATTTGAAACCTGCAGCCCCGCCCACTAACACAGAAATAAAGTGTAGACACACACTGTCGCAGATGCCAGTTGAATGAAGTCACGCTGTGCTCAGATGGATATTATTGAAGGTCTCTACCCAAAGATGAAACTGTGAGGAGTCAGCGGTTGAGGTTTATTTTTGCAAAAATACCTCAGCATTATAGCCCAGCCTTGTGCAGTGCTTCTGGAAACTACATGCTTACAAAGAAGAATTCATCGGCTGTTTGTTTAAGGAAGGATCTGAAAAGACTACTGATGTAACTTAATGGACTATGTCAGAACATTGATCAATTGGATCAATTTCTTCCTCCATTTCACAAGTGTAAGTACGTGCGTTTAAAACTGTTGCCTCGTTTACTCTAGCCTGCAAATTATGTATTTAATTGTGTTTTGGTACTTGTAACTGCATGTACTGTATCAGGTTAACTCTTTATATTCTCATATCGCATGTAAAGCCATGTTAAAAACGCAACGCGTGCCGCTTTGTTTACGTACTTAACATTAAATGCGTTTGTGAGCTGGCGTTCCACTGACGTTTGTCGTTGCTATAGCTATCGTCATCTAGGGGCTAGGAGACTAATGTCGATCTACCCAGTTCTTCTGAGGATAAAGTAATTTGTGTGTGTGTGTGTATGTGTGTGTGGGGGGTGGGGGGGAGGGTGGGGGGTGGGTAGCAGGTAGAGTGTGACAGCTAGGAGACTCGTGTCGATCACCTCCCTAGTTCTTATAGTTTTTGCTCAATAAAATAGTTAGTCGTCTGTATTTTCAAGTCCATCGTCTGTATATACATCCACCCACTGGCAGCCAAAATCTATGCCTTACACTATGAAGCGTGAATGCACTCTGACTACTTTTATATTGTTGATTAGCTGCTGGGCATTTCACTCTGTCTCGCGCTGAAGGCTGTCAGTGTCAACCAATCGCAACAGGCTCTCATTGGTCTAATCAGCGCAGATTAGCTTCGCGCTAAGGAGGAGTTTGGGAACAAATGAACTGCTAAACGATTCATAATGAAGTCGCTGGGATAATTAGGTCAAAATAAATGCAGATTATAAGACCATGAAAGTGTTTTTCGACCCTATTTCATGTATAATAGGGGCTCTTTAAAGGCACAGTAGGCCATTTTCACAGTAAGATATTCACAACAAAAAATAAGGAGTGTGGAATCATGGGAGTTGTAGTCTTCATTACATCATAAGTGACTCCTGCAGTAATCATGCGCTATCAGTGTTAAACTGCTTTCTTTTTTATCGATTAAATATGCAGAGAAAACAAGTAAGTCCAAGGGTGTAGACTAAGCATGGACGGAGGGGATGTGTCCCCACTGATTTTTGAAATGTATGCATAAATGGCTGAATATATAAAATAAATAAACCCTAGGTAAATGGAAGTCTTTTTTAATTGACCTTTTTGTCCAACATTCCTTTAACTTTACATTTGGGAGGGGGAAAGCAAACTTAAGCAAATCTGTGAGCTCGAGTAAGCCATTTATAAGTTGACACCGGCACTTCAAAACAACCAGAATGGCATTTAAATTCATCTAGTGCTGCTAATAGAGAAGCTTTTGTGAATTTGAGGTTTTATGGATATTTTAATTATCTCGCGAAATACATTTAGACATTCTTTTGACTTCTTATGTCTACGTCAACTTACAGTCATTACAGTATTAGTAATCTTTTTGCCTTCTATCTGCTAGTAGCATATTATTTGCAGACATTATAATGATTATAAATGATTCATTGCACAATATTGCCTTTAATCATACTGCTGTTGGCACCCCTTTGTAAAAGCAATAAGTCACTTGAGGCGAAAATCACTGTAAAGGATGTTCTTATTGCTTTATTTAACTTGACGTGGTGAACTGATGCACATGCTGTTCTTTTGCTGGCAGATATAAACGCAGAAATGGTGATGCTCTGAATGCAGAACAGTAGCGAAGGCTACAGGAAGCAGACATGGCTGAGCTGCTGAGATTGAAGCATTCACACACGCCAGGCTCTAGATTCTTTCATTCAATGTCGTCCGCCCCTGCTTATGGCCCTGAGATGTTTCTGAACATAAGCGGATGACGAACATATTGGCGGATGTGAGTGTCCTTTTTTGTACTTTAATGGTACAGTTGTATTAAAGGATGAGCTTGAGCAAGATGTGAAACTATGTCACACGATGTCTGAGAATGTGTCCAGGTTTAGGTCACATTTCGAACTAAACAAAATAAAAATAAAGAAATAATAATAACAATAAAAGTAAATAAATTAAATATACAATATATACTCTATAAATGCATAAATAAATACTTTTTTATGTCTGAAAACTTAAATAAAATGTGATATTTAGGGTCATGCAGTGTAACTAACATTAACGCAAGCAAGCAATTTTTTTCTTGAAATTAATCAAGAGCAATCAAGCAAATAAATATATAACTGAATAAATATCAATAGGATCAATATAATTTCACATTTAATTTTTTTGACAATTAAGTGCGTTTATGTTAAATAAAATAAATAAAATTAATAATAATACTAATAATAAAGTAATAAGTAAAACACAGTATTAATAATAAACGATCAATACATAAATACATTTAAATTAATAAATCAATTGACAGTAATAAACTAATAATTAAATGAATAGAAAAAAAAAATTATCAATTAACAAAATATAAATAAATAAATTAAATAATTACGTATTATTTGCAAGAATTATACATTGATACTTGTGTTAAAAAAAACACAGTATTACGTTAGTAATTTGTTTAATACAATAACAATATAAATCATTAATGTAAAATCCAGAAATGTGCTTTCTTTCAGCAAAATATAATTATTATTTCACTTTTTTTCCTTAAAATTAACTTGTTTAGTGTAATCAAGCAAGCAAATAAACAAACAAAAAATAAAAATAAATAAAATATCGAGGATCAGTGTAATTTTGCATTGCAATTTCTTTAAAATTCAGCACAATTCTTTAAAAATCTTGAATAAAAGCAATAAAATAATAATAATAATAATAATAATAACAACAATAATAATGATAATAAGAATAATAATAAACAATAAATAATAATAAACCATAATAACAACAATAATAGTATTAATAATATATTTTTATTATAATTATAATAATATAATAAACAGTAAATAATGTAATAATAATAATAATAATAATAGTAAACTGCAAATAATCATAACTATAAAAATAACCAGTAAATATTAATAATATTAATAATAATAATAATAATAATAATAATAAACTATAAAAAAACTGTAAATAATAATAATAATAATAAACAATAAATTCTAATAATAAACCATAATAATAATATTAATAATAATAATAAACAGTAAATAATAATAATAAACTGTAAATAATAATAATAATAATAATAATAATAATAATAAACAATAATACAAATAACAAAGTAATGAGTAAAAACAAAACATTCACAATAAATAAATACATTTAAATAAATTCACAATAATAAACTATGAAATAAATGAATAGAAATAAAATAAATCACTGTTAAATACTTTACTCATTATTACATTAGTATTTTGTTTAGTACAATAACAAATCCTTATTGTAAAATCCATTCTGGTAAATTATAGGAGAAATCTGCTTTCTTTCAGCAAAATCTAATTATTATTTCACTTTTTTTTCCTTTTTTTCCTCTTTGGGCTAAAATGAGACCTGCACAACTTGAGATCTGCTCACTGATGAATATATTAATGCATTATGCGGAATCCAGTTGTGCCTGCACAACACATTAATCCAAAATACATTACAAGTCTCATGACATTTCCCATATCAGTGACTGAAGGTCGAGAAATACAAAGCCGAACACTGTGTATAAAAAACAAAAACAAATCAAGCACCTTCAAGGTCACAAACACATGATGATGATGCCGAAATCCCAACAAATCTCCAAAACACACTGACTGGACATTTATCCCTATATAAATTTGTCAGCAAATTATGCATATTCATAACTGCATTCAGATTCATTCATTCAAACTCCACCATAAAACCACCATACTAATGCATCAATTCAATGATGGGTGCAAATATTAAAAAAAAAATATACATGCACAATGCTTTTTTGCAACTCATCGCCATCTTCATCCTCTTACCTCCATCCTCCTCATCGAAAGAATTCATGCATGGGAAATAAACAGCTAGAGCTTCGAAAGAGGCTGACAGACTCATTCGGCTCTGGGAGCGCTGCATGCGACCGCCGCTGCCCGCTGTCGAGGTGGCATCATGGCTCTGTCTACCCATGTTTGCAGTCGGGCTGAAAGGAGAAGGTGCTCTGGAGCTGAGATTGCAGACTGAGTGATCCTAAACCGCATTTACCCCGGCTGGCGTGGTAATTTTTGGAGTCTGAAGCATTTGATGCGTTCAGCGCAGTGAAGTGATCTGCTCTCCTCAAGCTCTCTCCTTTCTAACCCGTGAAGGAGGGGGAGGGGGCGGAGCCTCCCCCTTTTCTTGCATCCCCCCTTAGCCAATCAGCAGCTGCGGTGAGGCTTGATGATTTAAATGCTTCTCCAGGCGCACAAGCTTTACCCAGAGATACTGCAAATGCATGTGTGTGTGCGTGTGTGTGTGTGGCCATTAGGAACCTGAGCATCTCTTGCACTGACTGTCCACATGCCAGTCACCCAGAGTTCACGTGTAACCACAAACACACACACACACATACACACTTCACAGATAATTCCTCCTTTCTCCTGGGCTCTTAAAGCGGTTGGATTTATTTCGCAGTGCTGTGACGTACACGTTTTATCTCAGACCTGCACCTCTCTCTTCATTATCTCCCAGTGTCAATGTTTATCATGGACACAGAAATGGCTGAATCACTCGCTACGACGCCTGAAAAAATATCCCTCTTATAAAGCAGTGCAAATATTTGTATGGGTATAACAGGGATTGTTGTCATATCTAAGTTTTTTTTCTTTAAAGAGCTGCTGTGGATGTCAAGCTTAGAGAGATGGAAGATGCTGGGTGCCTAATGCTGAGGGCTAAAAATACTTGACTTTTTTCTTCTGCTTTATGCAAAGCTTACTGCCACAGTATTAGAGTGCACATGAGGGTAATGTTGGGTTGCATTTTTTTTAGGAGGAGAGGGTATTATAGTCTTATATTATAGTCTTATAATATATATAGTCTTAGTCTTATAGAGGGTATTATAGTTACCCTATTATAGAGGGTATAATATATATACATACACACACACACACACATATATACACATATATATATATATATATATATATATATATATATATATATATATATATATATACACACACACACACACACACACACACACACACACACACACACACACACACATACACATATACATACATATATATATATATATATATATATATATATATATATATATATATATATATACACAGTTGAAGTCAGAATTATTAGCCCCCTTTAAATTTTTTTTTCTTTTTTAAATATTTCCCAAATGATGTTTAACAGAGCAAGAAAATTATCACAGTATGTCTGATAATATTTTTTTTCTTCTTGAGAAATTCCTATTAGTTTTATTTTGGCTAGAACAAAAGCAGTTAACACATTTTTAAAACCATTTCAAGGACAAAATTATTAGCCCCTTTAAGCTACAATTTTTTTGATAGTCTACAGAACAAACCATCGTTATACAATAACTTGCCTAATTACCCTAAGCTGCCTAGTTAACCTAATTACCCTAGTTAAGGCTTTAAGTGTCACTTTAAGCTGTATAGAAGTGTCTTGAAAAATATCTAGTAAAATATTATTTACTGTCATCATGGCAAAGCTAAAATAAATCAGTTATTAGAAATGAGTTATTAAAACTATTATGTTTATTAACTATTTTGCTTAAAGGGGCTAATAATTTTGTCCTTAAAATGGTGTTTAAAAAATTAAAAACAGCTTTTATTCTAGCCGAAATAAAACAAATAAGACTTTCTCCAGCAGAAAAAAATATTATTATCACGGACAAAGCGGACTAAAGAGACTCTACTGTAGATGTCAGCTGTGAATGATAATGTCTGACCTTGTCTAGTTGTAATCCAATCAACCAAAATGCACCTTCGAAATGAAAATGAAAGTAAAAAAATCTCAATTAAGTCTCCTGAGCCAAGGAGTAATACAATTTTCCTCTGGGTTATCACATAGCACTTGATCAATCTCTGAAACCCCTCTATTGCGATCAGTTTTAACATTGGGCACTTGAAGTAATTCTGGGAAACGTGGTTGAGTGATTCATGAGTTTCAGCAGAAACATTGCAGCCTGAGGCCACAAATAAAGAACTACATGAATCAAACACAGTCAGAAGAGTGCAGAAAACATTTATGAATCAGTGCATTCAATCCATCATCCACCCACGCCACAATCGCCACTGAAATGCTGCTGATATCATTGTACAGTCTGTACTGCAGATGCTTTGTGTGTCAACCACATCATTATTTGTGTCAAATAAAAAAAGCCTCTCCATAATGTGAGTATGTGTCTAGTTTGTCGGTCAGCATATGTAATAATATAGCAGTGTAATATATAATTTAAGAGTATCAACTAGCCTACAGTCCCATTATTTGGACAAATGTCAACTGTCAGTCGTGCAGCACTATGGTTCAAACGCTGTCCTTTAAAACACCACTTTAAAGTAGAGAGGACATGCAGATGGAGGATCAGCTCATCAACTCCAAACCATTGAGAACTAGTGTTCCATGGTAAAATGCCAGATTGTAACCCTGTCACACAAATGTGCATGTCATAACATGCTTCACCGCTCATTAAACCAATCAGAATCTAATGTCCCATTCCTATTAAGAGCAAGTTGCAGGTGAATTCACTACTTTCTAAGTGGAAAACTGAATGCTTCACTAGTGAGGAAATGAATTTGCTTGTGTGCGAGATTATAAAGTTCCAGTAGACCATTTTCATAACAACCCAAATTATACCAAAGCCCCCTGGGTCACACTTTACAATAAGGTGATTAGTCAATGTTAATTAATGCATTTACTAACATGAACAAACAATAAACAATACATTTACTACTGTATTTGTTCATCTTAGTTAATGAAAATACAGTAGTTCATTGTTAGTTCATGTTAACTCATGGTGCATTAACTAATGTTAACAAGCATGGAGTTGGATGCTAATAATGCATTAGTAAATGTTTAATTATGATTAATAAATGCTGTAAATGTGTTGTTCATGATTAGTTCATGTTAGTAAATGCATTATCTAATGAACCTTATTGTAAAGTGCTACCGCCCCCTGAGATGAAGAAGGAATGGGAGAAGGTAGCTGTTTTTATACATATGTAGACAATAATATTTTAAATCTTAATCCTTTAATTTTTCATATTTGAAGATGTGTTTGTATGTGTTTGTTTGTAATAAGCAACATGTACATGGAATGTGGACCCGCCGACAGGACCATATCACTAACACGCTCCTTAACCCTTTCACATGTACACTGAAAAAATGACTTTTGCTGTTTGTTTAAACTACTTATTTCAAATGAGTTGAAACCATTCTTAAGGTTTTTTTTTTTTTTTTTTTTTCTGGGGACAACCTAGTTGTTTTTTGTTCAATCTACTTAAATTTGTAAGAAAATGGCCAAGATAACTTTATCGATTTGTCTTGGGGCAACATGAAGTATCTGTGGAACCCAGCATTTTTGTAGTGTACGTTCTAAGGGTGATGGGCACTGCCATTGTTTGGTTTATGCTGCAGGAGATCAAAGCTGCTAGATTTACAACAAGTTTACTCATAATTTTCTCCCAAAATACCTGAAAGTAAGTGGCTGTTTAACTGGGAGAGGAAGAGTGAGCTTTCGAAAAGCGCTGAAGATTCAAGCTGAGCTGCATACAGTTTTTAATGTGTACAACTAACCCTGGCCACACTAGTTACATTGAGTGCATTATGTCTGAAATTGCATGTCTGAGATTGCATATGCAAGTCTGGAGTCAGATACTATTGACATTTTCTGGTAACATTAACAGTGTATCTTATGTGAATAAAAGACATCATCCAACTGTATTTAAAAAAATAATTGTTATCACCATAGACATCACAAACTGTTTTATTTTACGAACTACTGGTTTTGTTTTGCTAGTTATTATGTGCATTTGCATGTCTAAAACCTAAAATAAATGTTATTTAATCTGATCTGTAATCAGATTAGAAATTTAGTAGTTGTTGCTGATGTGCATTTTGAATTTTCCAATCACACCGGTGTGATCATATGTGTGAAAGGCTTAGATAACAACAACAACAAACACCACTGACCAACTAAACGCTAAAGTCAATGGTATAGTTTTCTTTTGTTGTTGTTATTTAACCATTTCATGCGTACAATCACACTGGTGTAAGTAGAATGTTCAGAATGCACGTTTTCAAAGATCTATTTCAGTGGCCTGAAAATAGCAACACACCAACAATGCACCTTAACACACCTCCTTTTAATATATGCATATACACACATAGGTGCACATGCATTTGTTTTTTTTGTTTTTTTTTAAACAAAGTGGTGCAAAACATGGAAATGATACCAGGCTGACACTAAATAAAAAACAAAAACACATGCATTGATTGTATGATAAGGCCTGTAGTGTTAAACTCAGATGGCCCACACAGTCACCAGAACTCAACCCAATTGAGCACTTCTGGGATGTGATGGAATAAAGATCCCAGTATATTGACCCACGTGTTGCATCCAATCATACTGGTGTGATTGGAACATTCAGAACACGTCATCAAGGGTCTATTTCAGTTGCCTCAAAAATAGCAACACATCAAAAAAGCCCCTAATACACATCCTTTTCAGACTAGCAAGCCCAAAGGCATGCAAATGCATTTGCTAAAACAAAGTAATGCAGAACATGAAAATGACACCTGAGCCAAGCTGAAACTAGCAAAAAAAAAATAGAACACTTGCATTGCATGTATGCAAGCGCCCATATAGTGTTAACCTCAAATGGCCTACACAGTCACCAGAACTCAACTCAACTGAGCACTTTTTGGATGTGCTGGAATAAAGAATCCCAATTTATTGACCCACATGTTGCATACAATCACATGGTGTAATTAGAGCCTTCAGAACGCAAGTCAACAATGGTCTATGCCAGTTGCCTCAAAATAGCAACGTGCCAACAAAGTGCCTTAACACACCTCTTTTTCAGCACAGCATGCCCATAGGCGCGCAAATGCATTTGCTACTTAAACAAAGTGATGCAGAACATGAAAATGATATCTGCGCCAGTCTGAAAATAGAAAAAAACCAAAAAAACACTACACTACATACTTGCAGGTATGATAGGGCCCATAGTGTTAAACTCAAATGGCCTACCCAGTTACCAGATCCTAACCCAATTGAGCACCTTTGGAATGTGCTGGAATATAGAATTATAACAAATTGACCCACATGTATTGCATCACTACACCGCACACATAGATGCGAGACTACTGAAAGATGACACACGTATGACTGGTTGTGATGTCCCAAGTAAATTTCAGATTAACACAAGACATCAGTATTGTTCCGGGAGCAGTCCGCTCATGCCTGAGAGATGAGAACATCTCATATTACAGGAATTTCAAGAAGGTCACGTGTGAAAAAAAAAAAAAAACACTGAGATGTAATGACCTGGCAGACGGATGGTGTTTTGACCAACTCAGGCGGCTGTGTGGAGATAAACATTTGTACTGAATGGCATGTTTACATCCTCGACTTGTCTTCATCTCTGCTTTATATCATGCCACACCGGTTCTGAAGAACCAACACAACAGCAGAGAATGTGAAGGATCATTAATACAGGAATAGGCTTCTACAGAACTGCAGTGCCCATCGCTTTTCCGTTCACATTCTGGCTAATATGGGAATGATTTTCAGCTAGAGAACACTTCAACGTGTTTTACTTTATTTTTACCATCTGTGTTCCACCGCAGTGGAATGTGTCGGCATTATAGTCACTGCTTTTAAGCATGGAAAGAAAATTGCAAGGAAATATGGAGGTCAACTTGGGTCGTGATAACAAAAAAAAAAAACACAAAAAGTGTTTGTGTGTGAGGCCATTTTAAGTTTTTTTTTTTTGGTTATTTAAAAGGCACCTTTGATGAAAATCAACTTTTGGAAGCTGTTTGAACAGAACTGTGTGTGTGTATAGTGTGTCCACAGTCATATTGGATATAAACACTGGGACTTTCATCATATTTGATAGAGTATATAATACATTCAGGAGACACTAAAGGCTTATCTTTCATCTTGTAAAAGAGGTAAAATAGGTGCCTTTTAAGATAATTTGCTTTAAATTTAAGCACCTCATGCTGAATTATATACTTTATTAAATTAACAAGAGAAGTTTAATTTAGTTTGAAATAATAAAAACTAATACTACTAAAAAGGCACTATTTGCTAAATATTACATAAATAAATAATACAAATGGCAAAGAAATAAGAATAAAAGTAACAAAAGGTCTTATTTCTACATATATTTTTTAAATGTTATTTAAAATGAAATTAAAATGGTAAAACTAATATTAGTTTTGTGCAATGCTTTCTTGAATGAAATGATTTGGGGCAAAGACATTTCATTTTCATTTAATCAGAAAGAAAATTGTAAGAAAATATGAAGGTTATATGGTCACAATAATATAAACACATTACCAAAAAAAAAAAAATTGTGTAATGATCACTGAAAAATGCCTATTCAAGAGTAAAGATGTTTCTTTGTTATTTAAGATGATTTGCTTCACAATTAAGCACCCCCCATAAGGAATTTTCAATATAATTTAACACGATTCGTTTAATTTATTTTAAAAAAATATATATATTAAATTTGCTAATTATTATTTAGATATTAAAATCTGAGGTCCATTCCGTTTTGGCAACCCCAGATTAATAAAAGGCCTAAGCGAAAAGAAAATTAATAAATGAACATTAAAATAAATATACAAATGACAAACACAGTAAAATGGCTAAAACTTTATCTAAATATTTATTATCCTCAAGCCTTATTTCTATAAATACATATTCCAGATGATCTTTAAAAAGTATATTAATAATGAATTAATAAAATAATACATTCTAATAGATTATATATATAATATGTAAGCATGTGAATGTGACATCTCCGGCGCCTAGACTGTTTGGCCATAGGAGAAATTGTCATGCTCAAATAAGCCCGGTTTCTTTATTTCCTTCACTTTCGTCAATTGGTAAAGCTTTGTTCCTCGCCACTGTCGCCATGTCTTGCATGGCTTGGGACTTGTGGAGCTACACATTGAAGGATTTGCTCTTCAGAGTTTGGACTTTCAGCTGTGAAAATTAAACCACACTGAACTAAACTAAACTGAAGTTCAACTCTGAAAGATAAACTGACACAGTTTCAATTTACTAGAACTTCTATGTTAAGCTGATTTGACACAATCTACATTGTAAAAGCGCTATAGAAATAAAGATGAACTGAATTGAATAATATAAAAATTCATAATATTTTAGTGTAATTTATTTTATAATGAAACTATTTGAGGGGAAATGCATTTCATTATAATTTAAACAATGTCACAGTGTAGAAAACTCCATCATGTGAAATATGATGGAAAGAGCATGAACAAACCCCTGCAGACTGTCGTAGGTTTGTCGCACGTTGCACATCTGGAATGTGAAATACGACCGGACATTTCGTGACAGTTTTCACGAGGCTCACCTCTTTTTTATTTTTTAAATCACCTTCAAGAAACATTAAATAGATGAAATGTCTTTCTCTTGTCTGTGAAGTGATAAACCTCACACTTTCGTTCTCTTAACACGTCTGATAAAGAGAGACGCGACGCAGATGGAGGACCACGACCACTTCCTCGGTCAGTGTGTGTGTGGACAGATGGAGAAACACAGAAAGAAACAGAATAAACTCGCTCCTTCTTTTCTATTGACCCAGATTGAACAAAACGGCATCTGTGCATTCGACGAATTCAACTGCTTTGAGGCTGTGATCGTGATGTTTGCTAGAAAGCAGCCATGTTGCAAGTATTTCAGAGTAAAAAAATAGTTTGACTGAAGATACTGTTGTCTATACATGGTCATCATCATTGAAGATAGTTTGGTTTCCCCCCTCATCTTGCTTAGTAACTCTGGTGTCAGATGAGGAACAGGATCACTGGACTATTTCTCATAAGCATGTTTTTAAAATAAGGAAGTCTATCTATGGCTGTGTCTTTGAACGCATTTATGTGAAGGTCAGACGAGCGGATAAACACTGACTGACTGACTGTAAATCAATTTTATTTTTTTTGGACAATGCCATCACATAAAAGCTGAGAAATTGTTTGTGTTTTGTACAATGTTTTAGAGATGATGCAATACAAGCAGACAATGTAGACACTTATTATAAATACAGCACTTCGGTATGCAGTGAGTCACAATACGACTTCTCTGGTGTGACAAAATAACCGAGTAAGAAATAATAATAATAGGTTGTGACATACTTATAGTGTTAGTCACCATTTACACTAGTGCAGTTTTGTTTTAGCACCAGAACTAAAGAGTAAAGGGCTGCATTGTGTTTGACCAACACAAATCATGCGGGAACAGACGTTTTTAGAGTTTAAAATTAACCGGGAATAATTTGGCGGGGAAAGGTGACATTTGGCATCAAATTTTTGTGTCCTCTCAAAATGTGCGCATTCCTGCATCAGAGAGGGCATTCGATATTAAGTCTGGGACTGCAGTTACTGTACGTTCACACCGAAAGCGACGAGAGCGTCCAAGCTCGCTCTGGCCGCCCTGGCGACAACGCTCTCCGCCTTCAGCTCTTGCGGCGAGAGCGTCAAAACTCGCTACATTGATCTCATATTTAAAGGAGCCGTTGCAGCATATCAGTTACATTCCTGCATAAAACATGTTTCTAGTGTGAAAATGTTGCGCACTTCTTATCAAATTCATACAACAATGGAAGATCAAGTTGCGTGTGGTGTGGCTTTTCTCTATTTATCCAATATGTGTCCATATGTCTGAAATATCCTGAAGCAGCAGTACTGTTTTGTACTGTCACATCGCGTGAGATTCCCGCTTTTTTAAGATAAATTTATATAACATTAATGAACATCAGTAACTCGCCAGTAACTTATTTAATGTATGTTCCTGTAGGAAAAAATTGTAAATAATTGGAAATCCGGCGACCGCAATAATCAAACCCTTGGGAACAACTGTGGTCGGAACCAAAGTTCACAGGTCTGTGTTCTCTGAACTGCTATCAAGCGGTGGACGTCTTCATTCTGATTGCTTGCCGCCGAACCGCGTCATAGCTCATTACCATAAAGTTGACTTCATTTCAACTCTCCTTGACGCTCACGCCGGCAAAGACGCGTCGCACTGCTCCTCGCAGCTTATCGCCGCCTATCGCCGCCGGCTCTCATTGAAAATTAATGACTTCCGGCTACTTTGACGCTCTCGCCGCTTTCGGTGTGAACGTACGGTAAGTCAGCAATATGCTTTTCCTTTTCACGTATTGTACTGGGCCTAGGAAATGATATTGCAGCTCAAACAGTCCCTGATTCACCCCTATGCTTCACTCTTGGCATGCAACATACTGGGTGGTACACTTTTTTAGGGGCTTCTCCACACCGTAACTCTCCCAGAAGTGGGCAAGACAGTGAAGGTAGTCTCATCGGAGAACAATACATGTTTCACATTGTCCACAGCCCAAGATTTTCCCTGCTAGCTCCAATTAAACCTATGTTTGGCATTGACAAGAGGGAACAAAGGTATGGTTATAGCCGCCGGGCCATGTATATTGACCCTGTGGAGCTCCTGACCAACAGCTTTGGTGATGACACAAAAGCTGAGGTAAACATTTAATTCAGCAGTGAGTTGGCAGCTGTGGTTTTAGGTTTTTTGGAAACAATCCGGGTTAGCACATGGATATCACTTTCAGACAGCTTCCTCTTGCATCCGCAGTTACTCCTGTTGGAATGGTGGGTATTGGCAGTAGAAATGGACAAATTTTCATGTCTTCTTAAAATGTGTGAATCCTGCGTCTAGTGTGTTATCAGAGAGGGCGTTCAGTATTAAGTCTCGGACTGCAGTTAGTCAGCAATATACTTTTCCTTCATAGTGATCACACTGTAATAAACTCTGAGTTCCACACAATCAAACAAATAAATTACTCGAACCCGAAGCCTCGAGAGATGAACAGTTCAAAGCTTTTTTAGGCTCTGACTGCATATTTTTGGTTTATGTCTTTTAAGGTAATCAACAAATGAACGAATAAACAATTGACTCAAACACGAGGACTCAAGAAATGAACAGTTCGAATCTTTTTTCAGCTCTGACAGCATAAGATTGGCTTTTGTCTTTCTAATGATGAAACAACCAACCAACTCACTAACCAATGAATCAACGAACGAACCAACAAATGACTCAAGCCAGAGGACTCAAATCTTTTTCCAGCTCTGACTGCATATAGTTGGCTTTGGTCTTTGACATGATGAACAAACAAACAAACAAACAAACAAAGGAATAAATGAATAACTAAAACCTGAGGACTCGAGAGATGAATAATTCAAATCTTTTTCCAGCTCTGACATCTGCATATGGTTCGCTTTTCTCTTCCACATAATGAATTAAAATTTGAACCAACCAACCAACGAGTCAACGAACGAACCAATTACTGACTCAATCCCCGGGACTCGAGAGATGGATGGACGGATGAATGAATGTACGAATGAACGAACAAACAAACAAATGAACCAAACCAGAGGTATAGAATGATGAAGGAATCAAATCTTTTTCCGGCTCTGACTGCATATGGTTCACTGTTTTCTTCCAAGTTATGAATGAAAAATTTAACCAACGCACCAACGCACCAACCAACCAACCAATTATTGACTTAATCCCCAGGACTCGAGAGACAGATGGAGGGATGAACAAACAAACAAACGAATGAACGATTGATCGAACAAACGAACAAATGAACCAAACATGAGGACTCGAGAGATGAACGAATCAAATCTTTTTCCGGCTCTGCCTGCATATAGTTGGCTTTTGCCATTCACATGTTGAACAAACAAACAAACAAATGAAGGAACAAACGATAGACTCAAACCCGAGGACTCGAAGGATGAATGGATCAAATCTTTATCTGGCTCTGACTGCATATGGTTCACTTTTCTCTTTCACGTGATGAATGAACAATAGAACCAACCAACCAATCGAGTCAACGAACGAAACAATTAATGATAACTCAATCCCCAAGATTCCAGAGATGAATGGATCAAATCTTTTTCCAGCTCTGACTGCTTATTGTTGGTTTATGTCTTTCACGTGATGAATGAAAGAATGGACGAAGAATCGAATGACTCAAACATGAGGACTCGAGAGATAAATGAATCAAATCTTTTTGTAGGCACTGACTGCATATGGTTGGCTTTTATCTTTCACATGTTGAATGAATGAATGAACGAACAAACAAACAAATGAATGACTAATACCCGAAGACCCAAGAGATAAACAGATTAAATCTTTTTCCGACTCTGACTGCATATGATTGGCTGATGTCCTTCATGTTATAAATGAACTTAGTGTGCAACTTTTGATCAGAAAGTAAAATTGAAATTACTGATGAATTAGGCAGATCTGGGCAGGTCAGAATCAAGTCTTTCTGTTGGTAGACCTCCATGTATCTGCCATTAGATCACTGAATTTTTGCACAAACAGCTGTCATGTATCATCTGAAAAATCCATAACAGTTGCACTTTAAGGTCATGAATAAAGTAAAATGTGGTGCAACATTAAACATTGCTTTGTAACATTTAAAACTGTTGCGTGATCAAACATTAATATGTCCTGAAGGTGGCAAAAACCGCAAAATAAAACACAGTCAGACCATCTTTGCATTCAACACGGTGTCTTTGTGAATCTAGTTCATACAGCGGTGATCATCTCTGTCACCATGGTGACTCTGCTGGATATGAATTATCTTTACAGCCGATGATCAGAGATAAACCCATGACGATCATCATGGCCTGACCTTCAAAGTTGAAAATAACACGCTTTATGAATACACAGAAAATGAACCTAATTACTTTCACAATACACTTTGATTCCATATTGTTTGAATGTGGTCTTTGATTGTGTGTGACCTAAATATCTCAGTAGCATTTTTTTTAATCCATACTGGCAAAAGTATGGTCACATGAAGCAATCTTTTTATGTTGTTTTGTTTTTCTAGGTTTGAACAACTCAACATATGCTATAGTCAAAAGTCAGTGTAATTATTCATGAGACTTGGTCTAATCCAATGAAGAGCCGCGTCTCATTATTTTTCATGACATTTCATCTACACATTTCTACCTCCAAAAATGTGTTGGCATCCATTTCAAGTGCTTACACTGTAAAAAAATGCTGGGATACACACAATTGATTTGTGTTGGGACAGCATGAAGGAATAATTAGCTATTTCAAATTGAAGTAAAGTGAACATAAAACAATTAAGTTATCCCAAATAACAACAGTTGTGTTGTTTCAGCTTATTTTAACCCTCCTGTTACCATAAAATCTGCTAACACCTTTTATCCACTGGGGTCAATTTGACCCCAGCAATTTAAAACCTCTAAAATAGGATTTATTTATTTACTTATTTTGCCAAAAGTTTAGTGTCAGGTTAATTGATGTCTTTGTTGCCTACTTAACAACACTCTGAAATACATACCCCCCCCCCCCTCGTGACTCCTGACCCCCCACTTCCTGCCCTTTATATATACAGATTAAGGCCCCGTTTACACTAATACATTTTAGTTTTAAAACAGCGTTTTAGAATGAAAACAATCCGCGTCCACACTAGCATTTCACCCAGCACTTCTGAACAACTCTTCGTCTACACCACACCACTGAAAATGCACATCATGTGACCACACACACACACACACACATACACACACTCTTGCGTGCGCTTCAGCATATCTACCCAGATGAGAGCTGTGCTTGTCGGAATGTTTATCCGGCATCTACCGCTGGATCTTATCTCACTATATTTATCAAATGTGATATTTTATTCATCTTGTTGTCTTTATCTAACGACGTATTCCCCGACTTTGGTCTTTTGAATCTATTACTTGTTCTCAGGTAATGTGTTTTGGCTGAGTACAAAGATGAGTTAATAATTAATTTAACCATGTACATTCTGTATATTGACTGCTTGCTTGCCTTTATTTCCTTTAATGTATAAACTTTTGATTATTAAACTTATTGATTATTAAAACTGTTATTCAGCAAAAGTGAGGGTGTGTTTCGTATTTTCAACGAAAATGAAAGAAGGCAATGATGTTATAGGCTCCGTTTTGTTATAAATATGCATACAGTAACGATGACGGTCATATAAATATGTAGCTCCATTACGCCTCTACGTTTCTGCTGTCTGTTAAATTGCTAATATCAAAATGAAAATAGGCTGTTCTTTAAATCATGTTTTAATTTTACTGTTAAGAAAGTAAAATAACATAGACAGGGTGATGTAAATGAGGTTGTAAAGTAAACTGTTGCCTTTAAAGATTCATCCGACTTGTCCTCAGGAGTTTGTTTTCCATATCAAACTTGCAAAGTCTGAACTTACGAGGAAAGGACGCAAGACTGAACTATGTAGGCTATGTATATTGAGGAAATAGCTTTAATCAGATAGGCGAATGTCTGCAGCTCCCGCTCTGTTTTCAGATGTCTCCGTTTCCAACATCCACATTGACACGGGGCAGCGTTTTAAACTAAAAACGCCCTCTTCAGCATTTCCAAAAAGCTCAGTTTTCGACACTGAAAGCAGAGCGACCATGTGCATACGTCTTTCTATGTTGGTGCCTTGGCTTTTGTGACTGTCACTTAGCAATAGTTGTACACACAACAGCAGCGTAGTGACACAAGCGTACCGGGGTTTAGAAGAAAAAAAGATGGTGTGAACACAAACGAGCCGCGAAGTTGGCAAGGGGAGAGAATCCAACTTAGGTTCGGACCAAGCAATTGAACCAATTGTTAATTTTAGTTTAAATCCCGATGAAATCTAAATGTATGTTGATTTTACTAAAGCACATTGCACAGATTAATTTTGTCTGATCTGAAAAATGGTCCTATCCTTGACTCGAAAACTGTAATGTTATCCAAAATGTGAGATTTGTGATCCGTTACCCCACATTCATTAATTTTCTTTTCGACTTAGTCACTTTATTAATCTGGGGTTGCCACAGTGGAATGAACCATCAACTTATCCAGCATATGATTTACGCTGTGGATCCCCTTCCAGCCACAACCTATCACTGGGTAACATCCATACACACTCATTTACTCACACACTCATACACTACAGTCAATTTTAGCATACCCAATTTACCGGTACCACATGTCTTTGGACTTGTGGGAGAAACCGGAGCACTCGGAGGAAACCCTCGCGAACATGGGGAGAACATGCAAACTCCACACAGAAATGCCAACTGACACAGCCAAGGCTCGAACCAGCGACCTTTATGCTGTGAGGCAAACATGCTACCCACTGCGCTACCATGTCACCCCCCACTAGCTTTATACTGTAAATTTGAGAACAACTTCTCAAAGGCAAAGAACAAAACGTTCATCCACATACTAAGGGCGTACTCACACTATGCTATCCGAACTGTGCCCAGACATGTTTCCCGGATCGTTTAAGAAGTGTGAGGTCTCTGAATCGGGCTCAGGCACGATTTACTTGGCCGTCACTGGCCTGGTTGAAAGAGGTGTGCCAGAGCGCAGTTCACTTGGGCTTTAGCGCGGTACGCTTGTGTGTGAGTGCAAAACATGCCTGAATTCGAAATTGAAGACGAGACCTCCCTTTTACAGTACTGTTTCATTTGGATTCATTAATTCTTCTTATTATTCAATGAACGCAAACTGTCATAGTTTATTAAAAATGGAAGCCCGTCACTGCACGACAGCTGTTCCTTCAGCAAACCTCCTAATTCCTGCAGCACGAGGACTTGATGTTCGTTTATGAGCGTCAAAAGTGTCTGATCTGTTCGGTGAAATATTTGACTGGTGTCACCGCATATCAAACGACTAAACGATAAAACTAAAGAAATCTCCACTGTGCTGAGCGAGACTCTAAACTGCGCATCATCGATGACGTAAGCGTGCCCAGGCCCGAATGTAATGCAAGTGCTGGCCGTCGGGGGAGACTGGAGGGGGGACAAGCGTGCTTTGGGCCGGTTCAAGGCAACTGTACAGAGTGTGAGTACGGCCTAAAAGCAAGGTTTAGTGAAAGTGAAGTCCGCAGAAGAGAGGAATCCAGACATCATCAGCAGCTCTACTACGGCCACACAAAACCCCACTGAGACCAATTACATCCTCATCAAACAAAGCACAGCGCAGAGATCAGCCATACAACAAGATGAATTACCGCTTCATCTTCATATAATCAGCTCCACGATCAGCGGAACAAGCTGACCGACATTCAGAGAGCCTATCATCTGCATAACATTTACAAAGTGCGTCAACATTCATAAAGTAGGTTTTATTATCGTAACTACAGACAGGAAAAGTTGAATAAGTAAGCATCCTAATTCGCTATAAATGTATGTAAACAGGGGTTGGACAATAAAACTCAAGCGCCTGGGTTTAGACCACAATAATTCATTAGTATAGTCATGGTGCAGGGCCTCTTTTTGCTGACAATACAGCATCAATTCCTCTTGGGAATGACAGATACAAGTCCTGCACAGTGGCCAGAGGGATTTTGAGCCATTCTTCCTGCAAAATAGTGTCCAGGTCACTACATGATACTGCTGGGGGTTTCCTGACTCACTCTTCCAAAACACCCCAATGTGGCTCAATAATATTTAGGATCTGGTGACTGTGCAGGCCATGGGAGATGTTTAACTTGACTTTCATGTTTATCAAAAAAACTTTGTCATCAGTCTTGTGTGTCTTGGTGCATTATCATCATGAAAATCTGCATTTGGGATACAATGTTTGAGTCATTGGGTGTACATGGTCCTCCAGAATGATTTGGTAGACCTTGGCAGTGATGTGCCTATTTAACACAAGCATTGGGCCTAGGGAATGCCATGATATTGCAGCCCAAACCATTATTGATCTACCCCCATGCTTTACTCTGGGCATGCAACATTCTGAGTGGTATGCTTCTTTGGGGCTTCTCCACACCATAACTCTCCCGGACATGGGAAAGACAGAGAGGTGGACCATTTAGAGAACAATACAAGTTTCACATTGTCCACTGTCCAAGATTTTCGCTGCTGGCTCCATTGAAACTGATGTTTGGCATTGGCACGAGTGACCAAAGGTTTGCTATAGCAGCCCGGCCATTGACCCTGTTGAGCTCCTGACCAACAGTTTTGATGGAAACAGGAGATTTAAGGTGTGCATTTAATTCTGTAATGAGTTGGGCAGCTGTGGTTTTATCTTTTTGGATACAATCCTGTTAAGCACCCGGACATCCCTTTCATCCTTCTTGGTAGTATGCTGACATTACCCTGGATACCAGGGCTCTTGATACAAGACTTACTATCTTAGTCACAGAAGCTTTTGGTTTGTTTATTTTCCATTATACGAAATTAATAAAAAAAAAAATTAATAAGTAAGAACTTAATGAATTATTAACTGACAAAAATGAATGAAAAAGAAATTAAAAATACAAAGTAAAATTTTATATTTATTTTCTTGTAATTATCATAGGAAAAATATTATTATTATTAAATTCAGTTATTATATTATATTTTATTTTATTATTATTAATTTAAATATAAATTTTGTAATTTAATCACATTTTTAAGGCTATCTTTATTTGTAAACATTTCTTTGGTGTATAAGCTATAAAAGAGCAACATATTGATGTCCTGTATTATTCATATTCTACTAAGAAGTTCTAACAAGAAGTATTTACAATAATTTAAATCTGTGAAGATCAGAGGTCTTCAATCTTACAGAAGTGTTTGGAGGATGAGCTGCTGTAATGTTCATTATTGGTACAGAGTGTTTGTTCTAGTGGATGAAGGGTTTCGTCTGCTCTTCTGACGGGTCAGGATGAAAACTTCTGACCGTGTCAGACACGTGTGACCTTCATTGGGCCAAACTCCAAACAAGACAAGCTGAAACTCATCTGAGGGCTCTTCTGTTTAACCTCACGCTTCTTACTCCTCATAAACACAGTTGCAAAAAGACAACTTAGCATGACTGTCGCCAGAGGTCTGACAGCTTCCAGTGACTCAAATAATCTAAATATAATAATCTGCTGTATAAACCAAGTGCTGCTTTCTATGAACAAGTAACAAAATAAAAATAAATAATAAAAAATCTAATTATTTAAAGAAAATCCTTTTGTTTATTAGCATTTAGGTTTTATTATAAAAATAAAAATATACAATTGGATTTTTATAACTTATATATAAACTTTTTTTTTCTGTCATGAGAGAAAATTATGCAATAAAAATAAAATTAAAGAAAATCAAGTAAATATTTAAAATAATAAATTAATAAAATTGCAAAAAAACCTAAAATATTAATAAAAAAAACAATTATTTTAAGGATGACAGAAACTTTGTTTAATTATATGAGATAAATGTTATTTTATTATAGCATTTATTTATTTATTTATTTTTTAAAATGTGCTTCTAAATGCTTTAGGAATATATAATCAATATATCAAATATATAGTAAAATAATGTATCAAAACAAAACAAATAAATACAATAAAATGACCAAAGATCAACATTTTAAGAGTTGATTTAAACTTTTTGCTTAATCATAACAATTTAAGTTTATTTTAAAATAGAAGATATTTTAAAATATTTGATTAATTCCTACGAATACACAAAAAAACAACCGAAAACTGTAAAATCAAAGTAAACCATATTAAGGCTGCTATCTGAAAATGTAGTCTAAAATAAACATTTTTCTCATCCTCCTATGTTTATGTTCAGTTATCTCACTTTAAAGTCAATTAAAAAAAAATAAAAAATTGTCACCATAAAAACAAAATTATTGAATTTACACACAAAAAATACTCAATATAAAAAATTCAGATGGCACTTGGAGGCTTTTGCACCTGAGCTCTTCATATTCACTCTTAATTCAATTAAATTCAATTCAGCTTTATTTGTATAGCGCTTTTACAATGTAGATTGTGTCAAAGCAGCTTTACATAAATGGTCATAGTAACTGGATCAGGGTAGTTCAGTTTTTAGTGTTTAAGTTCAGTTCAGTTTAGCTCAGTTCAGTGTGGTTTGAAGTCATTATTGAGAGTCCAAACACTGAAGAGCAAATTCATCGATGAGTAGCTTTTCAGATCCTGAACCATGCAAGCCAGTGGCGACAGCGGAGAGGGAAAAAAAATTCACCAATAGGAGAGTGAAGAAAAAAAACCTTGAGAGAACCAGACTCAGTTCGGCACAACCATTTTAATTTCTCCGCTGGTCTTAATCTGATTGAATTCTACAGTGAAGAACCTAAACAAACAGGCTGCCAAATCACATCTTGACAGTCTCTGTCTGTCGGCGTCTACTCATCCGACATCCCTTCTGCTCGGCCACAAACTCAAAGATTTAACAACCACTCAATGAAGCTTCTCAAGAGCTCGCAATATATTTCCACACTGCACACTTCCCAAACCTCAATGTTTATGAATTAACAGCATACAGTATACTACAAAAAGCATGCAGCATGGAAAAAACGAGCTATAATAAGAGCTACAAGAGGTAGTCGGTAATTAAACAGACTATTTTTGAATGGTCACGTGCGTGTGTGTGTGCTTGGAAACAGTAAAATGTGAACGCCTCCCGAATACCTCAAACACATGCAGTTGACAGAAACCCATGTGCACGCTTGAGGACACCAGGACAAACTCACCAAAGAGTCATGCTACTTTTGCATGCAGCTTCTAAGTGCTAAAAGCTGTAAAGTTTTCAATGCTGTGCCCATGAGTATTTATATTGCACTATTAGAAATGTAAGTTTTCCCTCAAAAATATGGTAGAATATCTATTTTGGGTTCCCTGAATTACCTTGTAAAATGATCAACAAGGCATTTTTTAAAGTATTGATTCTCAGTATTAGCGAGTGGCTTATTACGTGCCTGTTAAGATATTGGCTGTTCATTAGTACTTACACAGTACAGGATTGTATTCTACATCCCTAATCCAACACTGTAAAACATGAATTGCTTACTTAAGTTTTTAAGTTGAATCAACTTAACTTTAAAAGTTGTTTTAATTCAATTTAATTTAGTTTTAATTTAATTTAATTTAGTTTGCGTGGGTTTCCTCCAGGTGCTCCGGTTTTCCCCACAGTCCAAAGACATGCGTTATAGGCAAAATGGGTAAACAAATTTGACCGTAAAGTATGTTTATGTGAATATGAGTGTGGGTGTTTCCCAGTACTGGGTTGCAGCTGGAAGGGCATCCGCTGTATAAACTATATGCTGGACTTGTTGGTGGTTGATTCTGCTGTGGCAACCACAAATAAATAAGGGACTAAACCGAAGGAAAATGCATGAATGAAGCCTAACTATTACCCTAATAGGTATAATTACATGGCTGTCTGGAATACTGGATTCTTATTGGTCAGTCATCATATATATATGGGGTATGTTATGCCGAGATAACAACTGCTAAATAACATATGCTCATCCAGGAACTTTGAATCACCTTGTTTGTGAATACATGCTAATCCATATACTTACATCCAGACTCATTGACTGTACATACATGCTCAACTGTCACACTGCGTTTTTCGACAGTTTGGCGCCATCTTGGGGATGAACAATATGTTGATTAGTCTATGCTTTATTTAACCAGTTTCGTTTCTGCCAGCTTTGTTTTTACTATTTGGCGCCATCTTGTGGATGAACAATATGTTGATTAGTCTATGCTTTATTTAAATGGTTTCGTTTCTGCCAGCTTTACTTTTTAACTTTTTGGCGCCATCTAGTCGCTGAATAATATGTAAGTTAGTCTATGCTTTATTTAACCAGTTTCGTTTCTGCCAGCTTTGTTTTTTACTGTTTGGCACCATCTTGTAGATAAACAATATGTAGATAAGCTTATTCTTTATTTAACCAGTTTTGTTTCTGCCAAATTAGTTATTTTTTCCCTTTTTGGCACCATCTAGTGGATGCATAATATCTAGGTAAGTCTATGCTTTATTTCACCAGTTTCGTCATTTCTGTCAGCTTTGTTTTTATTTTTGTTTTTTTACTGTTTAGCGCCATCTTGTGACTGAATAATGTGCAGGTTAGTGTATACTCCATCAGCTGTTTTAGTTTCTGTCAGCTTTGCGGTTAATTAAAGGATTAATAAGCTACCACATCTCAGAACAAATTAGTTTTGTGTCTAATTTCTATGTTTTGTGGCTAACAGCCAATAAAAATAATAATGGATGCACTTTAATAACAAAAAAACTGCAATTTTGTAGCTCGCCTTGGTGGCACCTATTGTGAAAAACCGCTTCCCAGTCCAGGAAATATACTGTATGGGGATGAAGCATATGAGCCCTTCATGAGAATGGCAGAAGCTCAAATGGCTCCAGGACTGAAAGCTAAGGGCACACGGATGAGATTACATCGATTACACTGATGGGCACACCGGCGGTTTCAGCTTTCCCAGGATGCATTAGGAGCCTGTGGGATTTTCGAAAATCTATTATAATGCTGCAGAGACAGAGAGAGAGAGAGAGAGAGAGAGAGTGTAGAGAGAGATGATCAGATCTTCATACTTAATATAAGCCAAATGGGAAACTTTACAATAAGGTTGTATTAATTATTGCATTTACTAACATGAACAAACAATGAACAATTGAAGTCATTCATTGTTAGTTCATGTTAATTCATAGTGGATTAACTATTGTTAACAAACATGAAAGTCGATTACGATGTGTGAACTATGATTAATAAATGTGGTGTAAGTATTGTTTATTATTAGTTTATGTTAGTAAATACATTGACTAGTTATGAACGGGGAACAATGTAATGGTCAATATGATGAATGAAGCCTCACCTATTAGTACAGGAGCCAAACATCAATCACTATACACTGACGTTTCTCCAAGGAGAAGCTCAGATCAGATGTGTGCTTTTACGACAGTTTGGTGGTCAACAAACACACTGGAATCTCAGCGAATACTTGCTTCACAGACATAAGAAATATATCCACATAAAGCCTGAAATCTGTGCTTTTAAATGAACCAAGTGCACTTGAAAACAAAAGTTTTCTAGTTTTGTAATCTGTATGAAACAAACCCAAGGTACAGTCAAAAGCACATAACATGACAGCAACTACTCAAACAGCCCACAAACTTGTAAATAAAGACTCACTGTCATTTCTGAAGGAGATTTGCCATCAAGACCAAGCTGTGGATTACTTCTGAAGAGCAGTGTGATCTGACAAAGCATTATCCAGAGGATGATAATGTGTAACGCTGCCATAAATGAGTTTTTTTTTCAAGTGCGCTCCCTGAAAAAAATGCCTATTTTGTTTTATTTGAGACAGATGTTGCTTCATTTTATTGGTGATTCCAATTAGTAATGTAATCGTAAATTTGGCAAACAGTTTTTGAGAATTTGATGTTTCCCTATTCAGACAAAATGCCCGAACATACTGCCCGAGAGGCATTTCAAAGATGGCTGCCGAGTGAAATGACTTTGACTAAACCATAGATATATACATTAGATGTCGCCTGGCCTATTGTTGTCTATTGGACGAAATGCGTCAATAGCGCCGCCATCTTGGTACAGGGTAGCGCTCCTTTGAAATGAATGCGGCACCAAGGTACAGTGGAGGACTGTGGCCATCCAAAGCCAGAGATATACACATATACACATATATCTATGATCGGGAGTTTTCCTGGATGTTAGTATTTTTTTTTCTAATTACGAAAATTATAATTTTACATCACTTTTCTACATTGATGGATCAGTGACCGCACGGGCATTCCTGACAAAAAGCTTGTGTTTGTGTGTACAGAAATGTACTATTCACCCTCCCTGTTAAATTTGATCTAACCATGTCCTGAAACACAGCTCCTCTCCTGCTTTCTCTTCTCATAATGACGGAGGGAGCGATTTGTTTGTGAATGAATCCCCCGAACGACTCTTTTACTAGCCGGCAATAATACGAGTTTCTGGCAGCGCAGCATCTTGTTGTCATATTTCTTTTGCATTGTTTGCTGATTTTATTCAACAAAACTAGCATAAGCCGAGTATTTAGTGCGAGTTGGAGCTGCTTTGCCGTATGGTGAATGCAGTAAGTGACTGTTATCATCAATAACGTTACCTGATTAGAACAAAAGTTCAGAACATACAAAAACAGAAAAAAACTTAATATTACCTATGAAATGTTCTGCCTTTGTGCTTTGTTTTCTTTGTTTGCTCGTTACTACACCCATAGACAGTGCTAAAGTCCCGCATCTTCATGTAATAACACTGTCTTGACCAGTGCGGTTGAATGACATTTGTCCTGGGAGCACTGTACCAATGTGGCGGCGCTATTGACGCATGCCCAGGGTCCCTATGCGATATCTAGTGTATATATCTATGTGACTAAACAACTAAACAAAACTCTACTAACTTTCCTTAAAAGTACTAAACAAGGAAACAATGGTTACATGTAAATGAACCACAAATCTAGCTGCACTACTTGTGTTCTTAAATACCTCTTTTGAACAATAACTTGCATAAAAACGCTGGGTTTCACATAATCCATTTGTGTTGGGACAACATGAAGGAATTAACTCAACTTATTCTTTTCAAATTTAAGTGTATCGAACATATACACAAGTTGTCTACAAAAGAATTGTGTTTATTTCAGCTAATTTCATGTGTTTAAGAACTAAACTAGAGTCTTTTAGCTCATGTTTTGCCAGGATGTGAATATAAAAATCAGCAGAGAGTCCCGAACATGGCCTGTTTGCTGACACAGATCTGGAGTCAGAAGAGGATCAGCAGAGGTTAGACGTGAGATGGTCCTCTGTGGAGCGTTGGGTATAATTACAAGAGAACTCAGGCCTCCTAAACGCCGAGAGGAACAATCGGCCGCCATAAATCAGGCCGATGATTCAGCTTGGTCATGAATAAAAGTGTGAGGCTTCGGCTTCATGAAGCTCTCTTGTCATCAAAGATTAATTAGAGCGGCCTGCAGGACTCCAGCGGTCTCTCGTGGACTCCAACTCTGCTGAGATACACTCAAAATAACCTGGAATATTCTGGGGGGAAGAAAAATTGTCCATGCAAATGCAAAATGAACAGGTTCTGGATGCGGATGCACCAAAAATAGTAACAACTGTGACGCAAAACACCTGTCACTGCACTGCATAGTCCACAATAACTGGATTTTATAGACTCATAAAAAGTTATATAGTTAGAAAGTTTAAGGTCAGAAAGGATGTTTTATGTCTTTCAGAAAGATGAATGCTTTTATTTAATGGAAAATACAGTAATAATAAGAAATGTATGTCAAAATGTCATTATTTTTAGTCTTCAATGTCACGCTATATATTCTAATATGCTAAAAAAACATTTTAAATTATTTAATAGTATGATGTGTTGCCTAAAGGTGCAGTAGGTGATTGTCTTTAGAAACAGAGAGAGAGAGAAAGAGAGTAAAACTAAAGTAAACAAAGTAAACTTCAATGTTATTTAGACCTTAATAGAGATTATACCACAGCAACATATCTGAGTGCAGTAAAGGACAGTAAACTAAGAACAACAATGACTAAATACAGGCTGAGTGCTCACAGTCTGACTGTAGAGACGGGCCGATAAAGACAAAACTGGCAACCTCTAGAGAGGCGCATCTGCCCACACTGTGCCCAGGCAGAGGTGGAGACAGAGGAACACTTCCTCACCAGCTGCACAAACTATCAGCATATTAGACAAACATTCTACACCAAACTACAGAGCATTTACCCACAATTCACTGAGTTAGACAATGAATCACAGCTGCAATATTTACTAGGGGAAAAAAATGTGTGTGTTCTTCTTGCGGCCCAATACATTAATTCCTGTCACAAAAAGAGAAAGCAGACCGGAAAAAAAAAGAAAAACAAAAGTGTAACATCTAATTAATTTAATCCTACATACCGAATAAAACTTTATTAATTAATTTATTTGCAAGTTTAGCTTAGTTTATGACAACCAAATGAAATATATATATCACCAAAATAAAGCAAAACCAATGAAAATCTAAATGCATTATTAAACTGCAGGCAATAGCAAAAGTACTAAAACTGCACAATCGCATTCTTTTCTAGCTTGCCTAAAACTGCATGTGCCATAAAATCAAGTCAAACAAGAAAGAAGTGGGCCAGTCTCGCAGAACTTGTGGTCTCAGAAGATCTTCTGCAGTCCAGTATGTGTATATGCGCATTTCAAGCACACAAAACCCTCTATTTGCACAGAAAAAGGCCCAGAATAACCTCTCTTTGAAATGTGTATCTGTGCAGTGCAGCCTCTCTAAAATGCTGTCAGGCTTTCTGAATTAAGCACAATAAAGTGGAGCAGGAAGCCGGCGGAGAGTCAGAAACAGGCCAGGGATTTGAAACGTCACCTAAAAAGCTCTGGTTGAAAAATTGATGCTCTATGATTCACATCTCGTGAGCTGCTGCTGTTTTTTTAGAGCTGCGATTGGTAAAAGTGTGTTTCTGTATTGAACCTTACACTGAGCGGGCCGATCTTTAATGGAGCAAATAAAACACACTGGACCTCTCACTACCAACATCTATCTCTCACATGTTTGGTTTGATGTCTCAAATGTTCCAATTTTTCTGTGGAAGTGTCTTCCAATTTTAAAGTGGAAGAAAATGCTGCATCTTTTCTTAGACATCATTAAGCAGGCATTTACGCTTTTACATTTACAGTAGCATGTAAAAAGATCCAAAGGAAAGTCTAAATATATTGAATACTGTCACCAAATAAATGAGTATCTAGGGATTAAATATATCATGTGAATAAATAATTTGCTAAGAGGCAAATTGATAAAATTCACAAAGCATCTGAAAGGTTGCTCTGCTATCAAAAATGGTCTTCAACAATTGAAAGAGTTTAAAAATGTCAAATAAAAACGAACAAGTTAAAAATGGCAAATAAAACTTATAAATGTGACCCTGGTCTACAAAAGAAGAATTAAAATGATATATATAAAATCTAAAAGCAGAATTTAAAGTCCATGTACAGTATGTATGGTCTGTTGGATTTGGCTGAGGAACTAATTTGAAAATCTGGAATCTGAGAGAAAAACAAACAAACAAACAAACAAACAAACAAATAAATAAATAAATAAATAAACAAATAAAAATCGCAGGTTGACTGAATATAAAAATATTTAAAAGTAAAAAATAAAAATGGAAAAAATAAAGATATAGTAAAATATATATATATATATATATATATATATATATATATATATATATATATATATATATATATATATATATATATATATATATATATATATATTTGGCATAAAGTACAACAATCTATCATTTTGACAGTTTTTTAAATACCAAAATATAAAACCAAAATAGGTAAAATGGTAAAAATATGCCCATGTAACATAAGATTATTTGATCCAGGGTCACAAATGTTTCTTTGCAAACTATATATCAAATTAAATATTATATTGCTAAACTAATACAATACTAAACAATACAAACTAACATTTAAAAATTACTAAAATTGAAATTTTTTTTTGAAAAATTAAATAATAATAAGAAATAGATGGAGAAAAGCTTATTTGTTTTATTTCGGCTAGAATAAAAGCATTAAAAAAAGCCATTTTAGGTCAAACTTATTAGCCCCTTTAAGCTATATTTTTTTCTGACTGTATACAGAACAAACCATCATTATACAATAACTTGCCTGATTACCGTAACCTGCCTAGTTTACCTAATTAACCTAGTTAAGCCTTTAAATGTCACTTTAAGCTGTATAGACGTGTCTGAAAAAATATCTAGTGAAATATTATTTACTGTCATCATGGCAAAGATAAAATAAATCAGTGATTAGAAATGAGTTATTGTTTAGAAATGTGTACAACAGAAATTGGGAACAAAAATAAACAGGGGGGGGATAATTCAGGGGGGCTTATAATTCTGACTTCAACTATGCACAGTTGAAGCCAGAATTATTAGCCCCCCTGAATTATTGGAATTATTAGAAAATTTCCTTGTTCCTGTTAAACATCATTTGGGAAATATAAAAAAAATTCAAAGGGGGAATATTACAACATAGAAAATTCAGATTTTCTACATGAATTAAGTTGATTGCAAACTTGACTATGATGTCCACGATATAGCACACCATACAACATTAGGAATAAGTAAAGCTCTAATTGAACTAAAAAAAAAAAAAAAAAAAAAAGTTATTCTTATTTATTTATTTTAATGAAAGCGTTTTAGCAACGACTGCAATTACCCCCTTAAAGCGTGATCAAATTCCCAAATTTCTTTCAGATAAAAAACCCCCGCAGTCTGTGTGTTTGTCCTCATTTCAGCAAGCCGAGATGCTGTTAGTGAAAGGATGCTGAAAGACATCACAGACAAGCTGAAGACACACCAGCAGACATGACAGAGTGCTACAGCCAATGGCAAAGCAGCCTGATTTATTAAAAAACACACTGCCATGTGCAGGCTGAGCACGAGTCCACCGACAGTCTCTCTTCAGGCATGTGATCTACCTGCACGTCCAGCACTCAGACTGCAGACGCTCCCTGCACACCGATGAACTGATTAATACACACACGCGCACCCGAGACATTCAACTGACCCCAGGATAAAACATCTGCATTCTTAAAAGAGGCTTTTATCAGCAGCTCAACCACACCGGCAGATGAGATAAACAGGGCCACGCTGGAAGAGAAAATCATTATGCAGAATAACTCGGGAGAAAAGCAAAGAGATGAGATCACAGCAAGAGCTGAGCTGGAAAGAGAGAGCTGAAAAACGAAAGATGTAAAAGAAAAACAGAATGTATTGATGCAAAAAAAGTTTCCATAATTGGGACTTTTGTCTTTTTTCTAGCCTGATGAAGAGCCTGTGTGCTCAAAACATCACATGCTTTGTGATAGCTTTTTTTTTTTGTTAATAAATTAATATTTTTGGGGCCTATGCATAATTGTAGTCCAAACATATAAAAATTCTTAAACCAAGAAGCACTTTCTAGACAAGAAAAAAAATTAGTTTTGTTTTCCAGAATTTTTTGTCTTTTTTGATATATTTTTTATATATTGATTAAGTGAGTTTTTTGAGAACAAGCTAAATAATATACCACCGGGGTAAGTAATTGTTTTGATTATCAGCAAACCAGCGGCTGCAGATCGCTAACGGACTACAAATCCCAACCCAGGCTCATTCTGAAAACGTAGTCCCATAGCCGTTTCTGGAGACCGTGAAATACGTCCCGGGAAGAATATATTTTTGCAGTTTTTGTTTTCGCGAATCCACAAGAGGCCATTGTGTGTGCTTTTTCATATCTCAAATTTCTCTCACAAGTGCCGGTCTCGCCCGCGCTATTCATGCGTAAACCACCAGAGGCGGCTGTCCACTGATTGTCTGTCTGACTGTCTGACTGACTGACTTACCAAAAGGCAGATTGTGTGACTGGCCAATCAGCTGAGCCACACTCCTCCTTCCCTAAACCCAACCAGCTTTATCGATTGACCTACCAACCAGCTTACTTCCCCTTAACCCAATCAATGATTTAAAAAAGCCATCCAGAAAAATCAGATTTTTACAATGTTTTCGGGTTTTACCACATTCTCACCCTGTTATTCACTTGTTTTGAGGTAAACGGTCAAGTGTGAAAAGGAATGGAGTTATACCGCCCCGTAGCGTTCGCTTAAAAAATTAAATGCACCTAAAATGGTGTTTAAAAAATTAATGGCAGCTTTTATTCTAGCCGAAATAAAACAAATAAGACTTTTTCCAGAAGAAAAAATATTATCAGACACACAGTGAAAATTTCCTTGCTCTGTTACACATAATTTGGAAAATATAAAAAAAAAAAAAAAAAGAAAAAATTTTAAGGGGGCTAATAATTCTGACTTCAACTGCATGTGTATATGTCTATATCTTTGGCTTTGGATGGCCACAGTCCTCCATTGCAGCTTGGTCCCTCATTTATTTCAAAGGAGCGCTACCCTGTACTAAAATGGCAGCTCTATTGACGCATTCCTTCCAATAGACAACAACAGGGTAGGCGACATCTAATGTATATATCTATGGCCTTCAGCAATGTCAAATCATTGAAGATAAGTTATCATTATTTCTGAATAAATAAAAATGGGCCAATTTTCAATGTTTGTCCTAATAAATAAAATTAAACAGAAAAAATGAAGGCCTAAAACTGCCAGCAAATAGTTTTTATTTCATTTTAATCGTCCTTGTTGCTTTGATGCAGTAGACAAATTGGTCACACTTTACAATAAGAGGTTACATTTGCACTGTGAGTTATGCTGTGGTTTCTGGCTGTTCCATTAATTAATCAAACTCAGTCTGGAGGTTATGAATATCAGAAGAACAATACCTTATTGGAATAGTTTCCAAAAAAGCAGAGACGTCTATAAGCTGACCCATCTCTAGTCTCTCCTCAGGACAATCTGATGTCCCTCAAATTTGCTATACCCTTTATCCTTGCTTCCTCCCGCCATTGTGTTTTCAAAGCAGGTTCAACAGGCCTCTCCCAGCTCCTACTGCTTTATGACCACAATTTAAAGCCCCCTCTTCTTTTTCGCTCTTATAATGTATTGATCTAAAGTACTCACAACTGCTTTTTCACATACAGCTCAAATTTAACAATCATGACTAGGGCCAGACAGAATCTGCAGACGTTTTTTGCTAATTCTATGGAGAATTGTGTAAAAAAGCTGCAGATTTATGCTGAATGATTTTGCAAGTATCATAACTAAAATCTTAATATATTAAATTTAAAAATAATACATTTTTAATGTTTATTTAATGTTTACAATGCAAATCTAATAAGATCCACTTATTTGGTAAACAAAGCAAGTCTGTAATATAATATATCTACTAATAGACAAAAAAAATACTACTTTACAAACTGTATTGTAAATAAATCAAATTAACACTTTCATATTAGACAATACTATTACAGAAATTAATTAAAAAACTAAATAAATATACATTTACACAAGTAAATAAATAGACTCAATGGTGGACTAAAAATCTGCGGATTTCTGCGTGCGCAAATTCCGTGTGGACCTAATGATTACTAGTGTTTACATTGCAAACATCTAAACTGGACTCTTCTCTCCCATAAAATATGTGTCTTTTCAAACATACAGTTTCAACATATGTTGTATGAATTTCCTGCTTTTCTGGCTGTATTTACGAAGATGGTTCTGCATTGTATGCCCAAGTCCTCTCTTGTGCTCTTTTATGATCCCTTTGGCTTAACCTATCCCCTGTATTCAAAGACATCCACTCACCCTTTATACATTGTTCATTGTTTGTTTATGTTAGTAAATGCATTATCTAACATTAACTAAAACAACCTTACAGTAAATTTGTTTTTAGCAAGATATTTCCATTTTGAGGGAGTCTCACGAATAATTGTATTCTCCCACAACACGCACATACATTCATCCCTTGGTAGTGCAGGACTGAATATTCACACTGGAGTGATCATATTGCATTGAAGGTCAAAATGATTAGCATATTTGTGTAGTCTCAAAAATACCAACGATAAATGTCCAAAAACATCACCACAGTACAAGCAGTTCTGTCTAAAACAACATAATACCATGTTACTTTTGCTTCTAATCATGCAATAGCACTGAGAAACCCAAAACTTAAGCAGTTGGATGTTCATTAGTCGCACACTTGACTGAAAAAGAAAAAGCCTGAAACAATCAGTGAACTTTTGTCACGACAAGAAAGAGATGTAAAACACAGAGACTGAATTATTCGGCGGTCTTCTGTCTGTTTTGACCCAATTTACACTTCTTTTTCCCTAGAAACAAGCTGTTTAAACAGAAGTGAAGTCGTTAGAGCTGATGCAAGAAAAGCAGACTCATTAAAGCCATCGGGAAGAAGACAGCAGCTAACTAAAGGAAAATAAAGTACTGTGGGGTTAGAGACAAACACAGAGACATGACGGGTGTCCTACCTGTCTGACCGAGCTGTGAAGCGCTGCGACTCTTTCGGCTCAATCCCACCACTGCCGCCATCTTAGCTCCGATGCTGGAGCGCCGTTTCTTGTCGTCCGTTCCCACCAGGCTTACGGCCGTGTCCGACTGGCTGCCGTCGGTCTTCTCCAGGCTGCACATGTCTCCGCCGATGCTGGTGCTCTTGGTCATGTTGCCTCCAGCCGCCGTTCCCATTTGCCTGTTTTTCATTTTGGATGTAAATTCACTGTCAGTGGCGGCCCGTGGTGGACAGATGTGAGGAGAGGAGGAGAGCAGTGAGGGACAGATGGATGAAGGGATGGATGGATGGACGGACGGATGGATAATGGAGGAGAGAAAGGAAAGAGTTAGGTAATTGGAGGGAGATGTGGAATGGAGATTCAGGTCATAGGGTAAATGGTTTAGGCCTCCAATCAGTTCAGGGTGCTTCATAGTTGTGCTTCAGTATAGGTTGTGATGTTCTAATGCAATGGTTTCAAACTCAATTCCTGGAGTGCCGCAGCTCTGCATAGTTTTGCTCCAACGAACTCCAACTCACACCTGCTTAATAGTCTCTAGTGGTCTTGAACACCTTGATTATCTGTTTCTGTGTTTGATTAGGGTTGGAGTAAAACTGTGCAGAGCAGCGGCCCTCCAGGAATCCAGTTTGAGACCTATGTTCTAATGTTATCCCTGTGGGCACCAAACAACATCAATTTGACATCAAAAAAGCAAATCGATTTGATGTCAAAACCTTGATGTCTATTTGACGTCCACACTTTGATGCCCTTTTGACTATCAGAATAACAACTAAAACAATATAACAAAAGAAAATCACATGTGTTCATATGTCATGAGAGGCTGCCCTAATCTGTTATCACTCCATGATCATTTCTAATATCACTTATTGTTTAACCACTTGATTGCAAGCTAGCATTACTACTTTAATGCCACTTGAATCATTGTACAAACGATCTTTAAAAACCATTAATAAGACATCAGTTCAATTTCACAATTGTTCAATATTAAAGAAATACAACCTGCTTAGCTGGGAAAATTTAATTAAATACAGTTGAAGTCAGAATTATAAGCCTATTATGTTGAACAGAGCAAGGACATTTTCACAGTATGTCTGATAGTATGTTTTCTTCTGGTGAAAGTCTCATTTGTTTTATTTTGGCGAGAATAAAAGCAGTTTGTGATTTTTTAAAAATCATTTTAAGGACAAAATTATTAGCCTCTTTAATCTGTATTTGTATTTGATAGTCTACAGAACCAACCATCATTATACAATAACTTGCCTAATTACCCTAACCTGCCTAGTTAACCTAATTAACCTAGTTAAGCCTTTAAATGTCACTTTAAGCTGTATAGAAGTGTCTTGAAAAATATCTAGTCAAATATTATTTACTGTCATCATAGCAAAGATGAAATAAATCAGTTATTAGAAATGAGTAATTAAAACTATTATGATTAGAAATGTGTTGAAAAAATCTGCTCTGCATTAAACAGAAATTGGGAAAAAAAAATAAAATAAAATAAATAGGGAGGCTAATAATTTGTTTACTGTTTAAGACTTTACATAACTTGACTTCACCATTAAATTAGTTTGTGAAAGACAGCTCACTGAATTACTAGAGATGGTGAAAGAGGGGATTGCCTTATTCCTCTTACAAAAAGTAAATTCAGTCAGATCCCTTACTTTTTTTTTTTCAGTTTCATGGTAAAAATTGGTTATTTACAAATTAGCATTAGTGCTGTATTTTTGACACTTTGTTGTACTGTGTTTAGCTTTGTTGTCAATTAATTTGTTGTCAAGTAATTACTATTTGACTAGATATTTTCAAGACACTTCTATACAGTTTAAAGTGACATTTAAAGGCTTAACTAGGTTAATTAGGTTAACTAGGTAAGTTAGGGTAATTTTGCAAGTTATTGTATAACGTTGGTTTGTTCTGTAGACTATCGAAAAAAATATATAGGTTATAGGGGCTAATATTATTGACCTTAACATTTGAAAAAAAAATAATGTAAACGGTTTTTATTTTAGCCGAAACAAATAAGACTTTCTCCAGAAGATAAAATATTATCAGACATACTGTGAAAATTTCGGATTTAGGAAATTTAGGAAATATTTAAAAAAGAAAAAAATAAACCAACGGGAGGGCTAATAATTCTGACTTCAACTATATATATATATATATATATATATATATATATATATATATATATATATATATATATATATAGTTACATATTTTTTTTATTATTATTATTTTTCATTTCCAAGTGCTGTTTAAAAGAGATACTATAAAAAGTCTTAACTGATTAGGGTAACTATACAATTTATTATTTTTTTAATTATTAATCCAAACTACTAAACTTAAAAAAAATAAAAAGTTTCTCCAGAAGAAAAGTTGCTTGTTGCTTGCTCTGTTACACATGACTTGGGAAGCATTTGAAAAAAGATTTAAGCTAATCATTTTGTCTTCAATGAATATATGTATGTAATAAATGTATGATAATGAATTATAACTGACCAAACACTAGTCATGTTATAATGCAGCTTGCTACTTATTTCGGTTTTATTACAATGCGATTTTCCTTTGCTAAATGATATTCACTATAGACCTCATCTTTGAACTGTACAATCCTGAATGAACCTGAGCTTGTGCCAACGCATCGTGAGATTGCAAGTCGTGTGTTTAAAATGCTTAAAAAAGCTGTCTAGAGGCTCATTGTGAGTCAGAAAATCACAGCTCACACACTTCCCACAAAGTGCTCCAATAAAAAATCCCAGCTAGTCCACCTATTTGATCCTCACTGAAGTCAACATCTCACACATGAAGTGCTCGGTAAACTGGCACCGAGTCTGATTTAACGTCACTCACTCAACAGTGAAATATACGCTGCTCTATTTTCCACACACACTGATCTATTTTTCTGTCTGCATGACACACACTCACAAAAAAATGAGGACACGTGTTAAAAGATTGAATTAGCATCTCGTGCCGCCGTGAGTCGACCGTGAAGCGAAGAGATAAATGACTTGCCGGACAAAGGATCCTAATTGAATCTTAATGATTATAAATGTGTTTAAATGACACACGTGCGGCTGTGGAGAGGTCTGCTCTTTTACATCCTCATCATCAGTGTAATTAACAGAAACCTGTGCTGGAAATCAATGAGCTCTGACAACAACTTCTTTAATTATTACAATTAGCCGATTGGAAATGAAGCCCATTCATAATTGGCTCAGATCAAGCCACGTCACACAAAATGGATGCAGAAATGTTCGGCACTGATGAGAAAGAGCAGTGTCAAAAACACTGAGGAATAACTCCAAATAATAATGAAATCTCATTCATGTCTTAATTCTATCTATGAGGAAACAAGATGGAGCGGCTTACTTGTTAAGTAAGTAAGTGTTTTGCTAATAGGGGGTGTTTATATTACACAAGAAAAAATGGAAGAAAAAATTTATGAAAAATGTATGGGTTATTTTATTTTTTTTACATTAGCATTGTCTTTCACTTAGAATTGCCAAGACATCAAGCTATAGCAAATAGGAGGACAAGCAATATTCAATAAAATACACAAAATAATGACTTTATTTATTTATTTATTTATTCCTTTGTTTTTATTAGTAGTTTTCTTTGCTATTATTATTTTATTTATTTATCTTTAATTATTTATTACTATATTAAAATATATTGTTTTCCCCGTGCTGGTGTGGTTTTCCTCTGGGTGCTCAGGTTTACCCCTTACAGTGTGAATGAGTGTGTATGGATGTTTCCCAGTACTGGGTTGCAGTTGGAAGAGCATCCGCTGTCTAAAACATATGCTGGATAAGTTGGCGGTTCATTCCACTGTGGCAGCCCCGGTTGAATAAAAGGACTAAGCTGAAGGAAAATTAATGAATGAATTAAAATATATTATCTGTCATGTTAAATATGTACTGCTACATACGCTGTAAAAAAAAATCTTGCTGCCTTCAATTGTTAAGTTGAATCAGTTATAAAAAGTTAAACTTAAAAGTTAAAACAACATAAAAACATTTGCTATCTTTTTTTGCAACCATTTTGAACAGTGTATTGTGTTTTTTATGTGTTCTTGGAGGTCTTTTCTTTTGTAATGTATCCTAAAAATGTAAAAAGTAAATGCAAACGTCATCAAGCTACTTTAAATCTTCACAAGAAAAAAAAAAGAAAAAATATTGTAAACTGAAAACAATGCACCGGTCAAAGGTTATGCGTATAGTATGTCATGTATTTACCAATGGTGTTTTAGTAATAAGAGCAACACGGTGGCTCAGTGGTTAGCACTCTTGCTTTACAGCAAAAAGGTCGCTGGTTCGAGTCCCAGCTGGGTGAGCTGCCGTTTCTGTGTGGAGTTTGCATGTTCTCCCCGTGCTGGTGTGGGTTTCCTCCGGGTGCTCCGGTTTCCCCCACAGTCCAAAGGCATGCGCTAGGTGAATTGGATTAACTAAATTGGCCATAGTGTATGAGTGTGAATGAGTGTGTATGGGTGTTTCCCAGTACTTTGTTGCAGCTAGAAGGGCATCTGTTGCGTAAAAGATATGTCGGATAAGTTGGTGGTTCATTCCGCTGTGGGGACCCCTAATGAATAAAGAACTAAAGAAAATGAATGAATGAATTTTAGTAATATTTGTATACTATTACAGAATTTATTTATGTTTTGGATTGGATTTAATTATTATAATAGTATATATATATATATATATATATATATATATATATATATATATATATATATATATATATATATATATATATATATATATATATATAGAGTTTTCAACTGAGTTTTAGTTTGTTTCAGCAGTTTTAATAATTCTATTGAGCTTTACTTAATTTCAGATGTAGCTAATTTAGTACTTCCTTCATGTAACTTCATGCATTTTTTTCTTTTGTTTGTTTGTTTAAACCAGTGTTTAGTAATATTTACAGACAAAATACAAATTTAAGTGTTTCTTTTGCTGCATTTTATTAATGCATGTACTGTAAGTACAAATTCATATTTTTAAAGAATTTTCACACAATAAGTTTTTTCCCCTCATAATCTCCACAATTTTATCAGTACTTAAAAAAATCACAGTTTTATTCAAATTCAATTTATAACATAATAATAATAATAATAATAATAATAAATAACAACAACAGCAATAATTATAATAAACCATAATAATAGTAATAATAATAATAATAAATATTAATAATAAAAATAAATAACAACAACAGCAATGATAATAAATACTACTACTACTACTACTACTAATACTACTAATACTTATAATATTAATAATAATAATAATAATAATAATAATAATAATAATAAATAATAATAATAATAATAATAATAAAAATAAATAACAACAACAGCAATGATAATAAATACTACTACTACTACTACTACTACTAATACTACTAATACTTATAATATTAATAATAATAATAATAATAATAAATAATAATAATAATAATAATAATAATAATAAATAACAACAGCAATAATAATAATAATAATAATAATAATAATAATAATAATAATAATAACAGCAATAAAAATAATAATCGTAATAAATCATAATAATAATAGGTGATGCAGTGGCGCAGTAGGTAGTGTTGTCGCCTCACAGCAAGAAGGTTGCTGGGTCGCTGATTCGAACCTCGGCTCAGTTGGCGTTTCTGTGTGGAGTTTGCATGTCCTCCCTGTGTTCGTGCGGGTTTCCTCTGGGTGCTCCGGTTTCCTCCACAGTCCAAAGACATGCGGTACAGGTGAATTGGGTAGGCTAAATTGTCTTTTAAATAGCGGCTGGAAGGGCATCCGCTGCGTAAAAAAACGTGCTAGAAAAGTTGGAGGTTCATTCCGCTGTGGCGACCCCGGATTAATAAAGCGACTAAGCCGACAAGAAAATGAAAATAAATGATAATAATACTAATAATAATAATACATTTTTTTACAATTTCTGTTTGCAAATGTTTTTATTATGGAAAGATTAAAAAATAAATCCCCCAAATCCATTCCATCCATTCATTGAAAGGATTTTTGTGCAAGAAATCTATTCAAACTAGTGCATATTTAAATAAACAATGCCTAATTTAAGCATTTAAACTTAAACTACAAAAATATTGTAATATAATGAATCAACTGAGAAAAAAATGTGTGATAATTATTATGAGTGAATTTTTTTACCCTATACACGTGCAGTGTCTTGCCCTCATGCCAGCTCTACAGAAATACTCTCATTGCCTGATTGATTGGATGGAAGGTGCCAGACACTGTATTTATCATGCAGACAGTTTTGCGCAGCACGTGAGATGTTGGCAGATGGAGAAAAGTGT
>NC_141036.1:50147500-50212500 GCF_052040795.2 Danio rerio
ATGGTTAAAAGAGGAAGTAAGTGGTTTAAAGAGGACTCACACTATCTGTAACGGACCATTGAGGGCTCTGACAAACTGCACGTGCTGTTGACTGGAGGATTACTAATGCCTCGATGGTTTCAGGCACTTTGTTGTGTTTGAATCTGGGCTGCTCTTGAAAACTGTCTCTCCGTGATTAAAACAGAAGGCCTACTGAAACAACAGACTATCAGTCCAGAGCAATAACTGGCCTGATATTGTGACATATGACCATTCATAGATGTGACAGTGTGTATATGAAAGGATGTGTTGAGCTAAGCTTACTGTAAAAGCTGAATGACTTCTAGAATGACTAAATAACAAAGTCCTTTTAAGGCAAGTCATTTCACTTAGTCGCCGTCTTTAAAACGCCTCTCGGGCAGTATGCTCGGGCATTCTGTTTGAATAGGGAAACATCTAAATTGCTAACCAAGCTTACAATTAATTTCATATTAAGAACCACTAATAGAATTAAACAACAACTGTCTCTTTAGTTTCATTTGTAAACATTCAAATCACACAAAATCTGCAGAAACTCCCCCGGAAAATCGTCAGTCTATATTGATGGCTGTTTGGCTCCTCTACTAGTAGGCGGGGCTTCATTTGATATAGTAACCGTTACACCTTTTCCCAATTCAAAACGATATGAGTAAAGCCCCGGGAAGATCACAGGATTTTGGCATGATTTCCTTGACATAGGGTGTTGTGGAAATTCGCAAACGACAAATGGGCATTGTTATACAAGATTCTATCGTTTCTCGTGTAATGTGGCATATAGTTCATGACAACCGACACCATGCCTGCGATGCCTCACGACACCTTCGCAGATAGTTCAACACGTGTAATTTTTTTCATTCGTTACGACAAGTTTCGTCATGTGGGTGACACTGTGCAATAAGAGCAAATAATCTCTTAGTTATCTCAGCAGGTGCTGCCTTTAAAGCGCCGGTTAGGTAATCAGAAAATAGGCTACATATATACTTATGGGTGGGTAACTGGTGAATAAGATCAATCATTGGTTATGCAAACTTTAACAATTTTTCTAAAATATTAAGGTGCTTTAAGCAAATTTTATCTGACAGATTGGCACAAATGTGCAGACGTTTCCACGAACGAGAACGAGTTTTTGAGTTCTCTCATCCTTCCAACAGAGTTTGTTCTTCAAAGGTAATCTGGGAACATGTTTAGTGCTGCTAATACATCGCAAAAGCATTTCCTGTTCAGTCTAATTTGTCATTAATAGTGAAACAGTTTAATATAGTCTTTTCTGAAATGGAATATTCAACTTTAATTTTATTTAGGCTATATTATTATTTTATTTAACAAACCAACACAATCTCACAGCAATTCGTGTTTTGGCACTGAAGCATGTAGCAGACTTGTTTTGAGCAGACTTTGTTTTGTTTTTATTCGTTATTCTTTTTTTTATCTAGTAGTTAACTGACCAACATTAAATACATAAAAATTAAGATGCAAATTATAGAAAATTTTATTAGTTTCAAAAAGATATTTTTTCTAAGAAAAATATACAAATTATATTTTATTTTGTGCATGTCCACTACTTAACTGTGCGGTGATGATTTGTTCCACTCTGTGGAAAATAAGGATTTAATTAATGAATCACTGTGATTGTTGTATCACAAACCTCTGTCATATAATTGCTAACTTTCTCATTATTTTAATGATTATGTCTTGATTTTTCCTCAGTGCTGATGTGCTTTCATTTTCTCAGTCTCACTTATGATGACATGTTCAGGCGAGGGAGAATTTAATAAGCAACATTGGCTGGAAAATATACATTTAGATAAAAAAAAAATCATAATATTAAAAAGGAATCATGAGTTTGATCTTATCAATGTCATAACAAATGCCTTTAAATAATGTAGACTAGTTATCAGCAAGCATCGTTTAGTGAGATTGCAATAAGTTCATGTGATCAAATCATGTGATCTGACCGGGGCTTAACATGTCTAGTGTTTTCTATAGTCTATGTAAAAACAATCTTGGCCAACCCTAATGTCGAGGCTGCATTATTTTCAAAGTGCTGTCTCATTGGCTGTAGGTAATCGGTGATGTTATTTTTAATCAGAACACATTTTAGCATGCCAAATATCTTACGGGCGTCAGCGACTCATCTGCGAATCTCTCATATCGCATCTTTAATAGGTTTATCTGTGAACAAGCACAGATTTGCCTTTGATTTTAGGCATTTGTTGGCGATTTCTTAAAACCTGTCACTGCCAAAATCGGGGCTAATATCAAGCAGTCAAAACTCGGCATTACTGCAAAACAAAATTAAATTAATTTTTTATTAAAAAATAAATAAAAAAATAAAATTCAAATTGAATTGAATTGAATTGAATTGAATTGAATTGAATTTAATTTAATTTAATTTAATTTAATTTAATTTAATTTAATTTAAATTAAACTGCTCTGCAAACATTTTTTGCAAATAAATTATTTATAGGATTTGATTTGATAAAATAAAAATCTTAATTGCTCTGTAAAATACTGCCTTACTAGAAATGCAGCTTTTAATTAGAAAAAGACAGTAAAAGATTATTACAGATTGATTCAAAAAAGTAGATAACTACATATCTATGTTCAAAATTAGGATGCCTAACCAACACAGAAATAAAAAACAATTAAAAAAACTAAATATACTGCATATAATTACAGCAAATAGCATAGAGCAGTAAAGTACAGTAGCTCAGAACTACAACAATGCCATCGTTTACAGTTACAGTCCTACAACAAAATCAGCTCATATAACTCTACATAGAAGGCCATGTGGCACTGACATCCACTAGATTCATATAATCGGATCATAAAAAGGGCATTGCATCTCCTGCCAAAGTGGCCATCTCTCCACCAGATCTCCTCCTGATGGTCCACAAGGAGGTCTTGGCAAACCAGACCATGTTCTTGGAGTGTCACAGACTCTCTCTCTCAGGGGATATTTTTGCTCATCCACCGCCGAACAGACTGTTCCTTTTCATGCAGATTTCACTAAGTGCATTTTCATCTAGGCCACGATGTTCCTTTAGACCAAACAAAACCCGAGTGCATTTTTGTGAGTGTGTGTGTGTGTGTGTGTGTGTGTGTGTGTGTGTGCGCGCATACATGGCTCAAAACCCTATTCATGATTTCGATTCGCCCTACACCTCTCTGAAGTAATAAAACTGCAAAAGCATCCTCTCTCCGTGAAGGAATGTGCACGTTTTTTAGGATTAGTTTTCAGGTTCAAGGTTGAGTATGCAATCCTGAATTCAGCTCACATTCTAGTAACGAGATCAATGTCTAAAGCCTTTGAAAATGATCCAGCCACCCAGCATTAGAAGGAACCTCAAAAAATATGACAGAAAAGGATGTTAGGAACGCCATCACCATCACTGTCCTCGAATGCATATAGAGGCGGCGATGCAGAAAATGCATTTCTATGGAAACAGAGCCCTGAGTCCTTGGTACTTCGTTATTGTCTGTCTAAATGAATGTGGCCTATTAAGGACACCAAATTCACTGATGGAATAAACTTCAACCATCAGGACTATTAATACGTACTCTTTTCAAGGCAAACACTCAAGGGACCCCAGTGGCCTGAATATAATAAAATATGCCCTTGAGGTGAGTGTGAATACAGTATTTTATTAACATTCTATGGATATTTTTAGATACTGACCGGCTGTGTGTTTGATGGATAGAAGCTGAGAGATCTTTTCTTAATTCATGTTGCAAATAGAAGGGAAAAACTGGTTTTGCATCAATGGGATAGTTTATGCTATAAATGAAAACTAATGTAAATAATTAAATAACAGTTTATTGAACAGACTGAACGCTTTACTTCATAATTAGAAATCAGCAGCAGCAGTTATAGTGGCTAATTCTGTTGGGCATGTATGTCTTTTGGATACTGAAAGTGCTTGTAGCTGATGACTTGCATATCATGAATCAGCAACGACCAAGGTTTCAGCTACAAATATATGCAACATATATATATATATATATATAAAAAAAAAAATTAACACAAATATTTTTAAAATAACTATTTTAAAAAGTAAATTAAATTGAGTGCAATCAAGTACAATAAAAAAAGAAATAAAACAATTATATTTTTAAAATAAAATATATACAAAAATAAATAAAATACAATGAATAAAAAAATATTTGAAAAATAAAATGAAACAAAATATTTAAAAAATAACTAAAAATAATGATAAAATAAAATTATTTATAAAAATAAAAATATTTTTAAAAATTGTAATAAAATTAAATAAAATTAAATAAGGCTGCTCTGTAAAAATACTGTAAATGGACTATAAACCACGGTTGAAGCTAAAAATATATGCAAAATAAATAAATAGATGAAAAAATATGAATAAATATATTTTAAATGAACTATTTTTAAAATCAAATATTAATTACAAAAAACTATTATATTTTTAAAATCAAATATATACAAAAACAATAAAAATAAAATTAATAAAGCTATTTATTTAAAAAATATAACAAAAAATAAATAACAATAATAATAATAATAATATAATTTTAAACATATTTTAATAAAAAAAATCAATAACATAAAACAGAACAAAACAGAATAAAAATAAATAAATAAAATAAAAAATAAATAAGCTGCTCTGTAAAAATACTGTAAATGGACTATGGACCACAATTGAAGTTGAAATTTTGAAGGAAATAAAATGAAGGAAAAAGGCACATACATTAGTTTAATTGTATCTACTGTATAACTCATCACTCAGCAATGTAGGAAGACACAGAGAATGTGTTATAAGCTCATTGGTCAGTGAACAACTAGATGTGTCATTGAGCAGATCAGGGGTTTTAAGATTTGATCAGTAAGTGCCTCATATTATAATCAAGAAGGATGCGCTGGCTATAATTTGGCCAAAAACTAAAGGAATTAGCCATTTTCAGTCTGTTTTGAACAACTACCTTGTGAAAATAAATCAAACCAAATCCAAAAATTACACTAATGTAAGTTTTGATTTCAGCTAAAACGTACGATACAATACACTTTTAATTCATCGATATATCCATCCATCCATCCACCCATCCATCCATCCATCCATCTCAGTAGGTTTTTAGCACAGAGCTGTACTATTTTCTGCTCTACTCCAGAGAGAAGTGACCTTTAAATGAAATGTGACGCAGTACTTAACCACTGTAGGCGATGCTAATGAAATACACTTGCATCATCATCATCATCATCACCATCATCATCATCATCTTCTAGTCACAATCAAATATGCCACATTCTGAAAGTCAAATCTGAAAAAAAAAATACTATAGTAATTTAGAGTAAATACCAGAGTGTTTCTGAACCATATACTAAATTACTTTACAGTACTGAATATATTATAATATTAAAGAAAATTGATTTTATTGTCATTGTAGTGATCAAACAAAATATGTTTTGTTACAACTGTTAATGAATGCTACAGCATATTGTAGTATTAACTCTTGGACTGTAATAAATATTGTAGCGCACTTATATTTTTAACAGTAAACTGGGGTGTATTTGATCAACATATATGTTTTTTTTATTGGATTCAGATCAGGTGATTGGCTGGGCCATTGAACAGCTTGATTTTCTTTTGAGAGTTCATTTGACAGTTTCTTTGGCTGTGTTTTGCATCTTTGTAATCTTTGAAATGTCCACCCTGTTTCATCTTCATCATCCTGCTAATGTAGATGGTGGACTGAAGCAGCTGATATTCATTTACCATGAGGAAGGGCAGAGGGTTGCTGAAGAACTACTGAAAGATTTCAGCTGCTGTCTGGGCTTTCACTGCCTTTCCACACCTCCCTTTCTTCATGTGTTCAACACTTTTTTTCTGGTCTCATTTCATTTTATTACACACAACTTCATTTGTAAACTAATTAGATTTGTTTTCCTTTATTTGGTTGTTACCAATATCTGCTGAAAATTTCAACTCAACATTCCCTTTAGAAATATGTTTTCCGAGAAAAATGGTGACTTCTTCAATACTTATTTTCCCTGACGTATTATAAAATAGCAACTATAGAATTTTATAGAACCTTTTTCTATACAGTAGTATAGTTCAAAACACTACAGTATTTACTATAAACTAATATAGTATTTTTTAATGAATTGGAACATAATTTCACTCATATTTTGACATTTTTTTGTCACAGAAGTTTTGTGAAAGATTAAGATACACACTTCACCTGCAATAAAAATGCTTTGCGCGTAAAATTTTATTTCTTTGCCTGTGGGAAAAGTTGTTTGATATGAGCATTGGTTCATAATATATGACTTTCTCATCACCATATAGTTGTGTTTTTGTCTGTGTAACAAAAGTATGATGTGTAGATGTACAATAAGTACTTCAAAACACTTGTGTATAAACAAATATGGTTATTTAAGGGCGGCATGGTGGCTCAGTGGTTAGCACTGTCGATTCTTAGCAAGAAGGTTGCTGATTTGAGTCCCAGCTGGGCCAGTTGGCAATTCTATTTGGAGTTTGCATGTTCTCCTCATGTTGGTGTGAGTTTCCTCCGGGAGCTCCGGTTTCCCCCACAGTCCAAAGACATGGGGTGTAGGTGAATTGAAGAAACTAAACTGGCCGTAGTGTATTAGTGTGTGTGTCAGTGTGAGAGTTTATGGGTGTTTCCCAGTACTGGGTTGCGGCTGGAAGGGCATCCGCAGAGTAAAACAAAGGTTAGAATAGTTGGCGGTTCATTCTGCTGTAGCGACCCCTGAATAAGGGACTAAGCTGAAGGAAAATTAATAAATGTATGAATGAATGGGAAATTAGTTTAATGGTTTGTAATGTATTTTTAACGGCAAAGTACTGGCAACTGCAGCTGCCGTTTGTTTTGTTTTTTTACCACAAATTTTATGGATTTTTTTTTTCTAACAGTGTATAGATCTTATTTATATCAGCCTAGAAAATATCAGCTTTTCATTATCTTAGTATACACGCTTTAAATAGAAAAAATCTGACATTTTTGAACAAAATGCTAATGGTCTAATCCAATTCAATGATCTATGCTAAGCTAAGCTAAAAGTGCTCCCACCATTTTTATTGAAATCAGCTGAATGGATTCAAAATAATGACAAACATTAATTTATACATTTTCGTACGGCTTAGTCTCTTATTTATCAGGGGTCGCCACAGCGGAATGAACCGCCAACTATGTTTTGTGCAGCGAATGCCCTTCCAGTCGCAACAGTACTGGGAATACACACACTCATACACATACGCTAATACACTACGGCCAATTTCATTCATTCATCCATTCATTTTCTTTTTCGGCTTAGTCCCTTTATTTTAACCAGGGGTCGCCATGGCAGAATGAACCACTAACTATTCCAGCATATGTTTTACACAGCAGATGCCCTTCCAGCTGCAACCCAGTACTGGGAAACATCCATACACACTCATTCACACACTCATACACTACGGCCAAGTTAGTTCATCCAATTCACCTATAGCGCATGTTTTTGGACTGTGGGGAAAACTGGAGCACTCGGAAGAAACCTACAGGCACACAGGGAGAACATGCAAACTCCACACAGAAATGCCAACTGGCACAGCTGGGACTCCAACCAGCCATCTTCTTGCTGTGAGATGATAGTGTTAACCACTGTACCACCGTGCCACCCAAAATGAAAAACAAGTAACTATTTAACTCTAAAGGTAACTTAAAATGAGTCTACTTCCAAAAAAGTGGAGTATTCCTTGAAACCTCAGCATTTGAAACTGAAATCTCTTCAAATTCGAAACCATAGAGGCAAATACCACAAAAAAAGCTGAAACATCTCATGACTGTAAGAAAACCTTCTGCAAAGCAACCTCTTTATGGCTTTGTTTTCCTTCTGTTTTGCCGCTTGTTGGTTTCATATGCGTATATTAGTCATGAGATTGCGTAACTAACGCCGCAGAAAAACTGCCACCATGAACACATGCATCTCACGCATTACACAAGTCACGTAAAGATAATCCTCCAGCATCTCCAATGCAACCACTGCTGACATCACTTCCTGTTTTCCTCAGAGCATACAGTATATATTGGCTGATCAAACACAAACAGGCAGAAGATCACTTGGAGAACGCATGATACTGACGACAAACACTTTTTTTCGCTTGTTCAGCCCGCTATAAACAATCTGCCCTGTGTTCATTTAACGCAATATGATGATTGATACGCTTCAGAGCTCTGTGTATGCTTTTAGTGACTTATTAACTAAGAAAATGGTGTTCCTATGTGTCTTATTGCAAAGCAGATGAGCGTTCAGAGGTTTAGATGAGAAGTGCAAGATCAACACTGAGAGATGGCTTTAGAAATGGCACAGATATGGCCTACACTGTAAAAAGAAAAAATCATGTTTGCCTTCATTTCATTTTCTTTTCTTTTTTTTTTTTAAGTTGAATCAAAATAGCATTAAATATTAAACTGGCCTAAACAGCTTGTAACACTAAAAACCTTATTACCTTTGCTTAATAATATAATATAATATAATATAATATAATATAATATAATATAATATAATATAATATAATATAATATAATATATAATGAAATATAGAAAAAGTATATAATATAATATATCAAATAAAATATAATATAATATGATATAATATAATAATAATTAATTTAAATATCGACATAATAAAATAAATTAAAACATTTTATTAATAAAATAGAATATAATTATGAATATAGAAATATAATTATCATAAAACACATTTATGATCATATAATTTTTTAGTGGGAGAATGAGATCAAGTAATGGATTGATGTACATACAGTATATGAGTGAATCTCATGAAACACTTGTCTGGATTATATTTCATCCCAAAATCAGATAAAAAAGAAGTAGTTTATTTTAAAACTATTAAAGTTGTGTATGCATAACATTATCATAGGCATTATTTCCCCGCAATTAAAAAAAATTCTTGATTACTGTAAACACAGATGAAAAATTTAACTATTATGACTACAATGCTTAAAAATGAAGTACAATTGAGTAAAAATAAAGAAAACTTTACAACAGTAAACTTTGTGTGTGTGTGTGTGTGTATATATATATATATATATATATATATATATATATATATATATATATATATATATACTGTATATATATACTGTATATATATATATATATATATATATATATATATATATATATATATATATATACTGTATATATATACTGTATGTATATATATATATATATATATATATACTGTATATATATATATATATATATATATATATATATATATATATATATATATACACACACACACACACACACAAAGTTTACTGTTGTAAAGTTTTCTTTATTTTTACTCAATTGTACTTCATTTTTAAGCATTGTAGTCATAATAGTTAAATTTTTCATCTGTGTTTATACTGTACAGTATATATACTGTATATATATACTGTATATATATATATATATATATATATATATATATATATATACTGTATATATATACTGTATGTATATATATATATATATATATATATATACTGTATATATATACTGTATGTATATATATATATATATATATATATATATATATATATATATATATATATATATATATATATATATATATATATACTATTGTAGTTTTAAACATTCAAATTTAGACAATCAATTTTTGTGTTTGTTTATTTTTGTATATATATTTTAGTAGTTTTGTGGAGTTTTTTGTATTTTTTTGTTATTTTTTGTCATTTCTACTACTTAAAAATCTATCTGTTTATTCTTTGATTTTTATTAGTTTTAGTTATTTTAAGTTTTTAATTTACAGTTATTTATTTTATTTTTTATTTATTGCATTACACAACATTTATACAAATTTTTTTATTTGTATTTTTTTTTTGTTTTTATTATTTTTACTGTTTTTCTATTCATTAAAACATCTATAAAGTCATAATTAAATTTATTATTATTTAATATTTAATAATTTTCATTAGTTTTAGTTATATTATTATAAACTTTTAGGTTACGAATATGTATTGTTTTTACTTATCATCATCATTATTATTATTTGGCATTACACAAAAAATGTTATCCTGCATTTCAAGTAATATAGAAATAAAGATCAAACAACCTAAAAGCTTTGTGCTTGAACTTATATTATTTTTATAATATATAATAATCTTATGCTGTTCATTTATGTATATAAAAAAGTGCACAATGCTAATCTAAAAAAGTTGTCATGGAATCTACATATTCACTTTGAGTAAAAGCGTCTGCTAAATTAATGAAAGTAAATGTTTACTTTTAATTTTCCATTTCTTGGGGTGAAATATTACCTGATTAAATGTTTCATGCTCAATATGTGGATCTTCTAAATCATTCCTACAGTATAACCGTGAAATATGAAGCTGAATCTGAATGGAGGCCTTTAATGGGTCAAAGGGGGTTCAGAAAGACATTGAAATAAAGACATCCATTTCACCGTCCTAATAAACCTCAGATAAAGCCCTCATGAGTGTTGAATTACAATATAACAGTGCTGACACAACGCAAACGAACTAAAACATCAGATCATTAAACTGACACACACACATTAAACATACATACACATAAAAAAGACGGCAGCGGCACACAACTGAAATATAATGGCTGATTGACTGATCATGAGCGGAGCACCATGGCCTGACGTCTGCTGTATCTATACACATTTAATCTGGAGATTATGAAAGACAACCAATGACCCACAGTATTTCAAATACAGGACATCTTTATTTAGATCGGTCTACTATAAAGTTAGTCTCCTTGACTCTCCCTACTCCAAAATCGGGAAATGTTATGAACGCACATACTGTGTGTTTTTAGTTACAGATCAATTTACTTATATGTGGATATACGTAAAACTTGTTTTGTGTTTAACAAAAAAATAATAATTTAAAACACATAATTTCTGATAAGCTTAAATTGCTTTGTTATAAATACTGTACAAAATTTTTATTTAAAATAATAATAGTAATACTATATATATATATATATATATAGTATTATAGTATATATATATAGTATATATATAGTATATATATAGTACTATATATATATAAATATCAAAATAAAATTATTTAAAATATTATTTAAGAACATATACATTTATTTTATTTACATTACACATTTTCTAATAATTTCATAAAAAAATAATAAAAATATATATTTTAACATATTTCATATTTATTTTAAATATAAAATAAAATTATAATTGCAAATATATGTTAAAAAAATTTCCTCACAAACTAAAATAATTTATACAATATTTTTTTATAATTCTTAAAACTTTTCATTTTAAACACTGTATAAACAATGTATAAATATGGACATATATAAAACATATATATGTTTTGTTTTACCAAAATAAATAAATAAAAAACAATAATAAATGAAAAAATAATAATATTAATAAAACTACATATTTTCTAATAATTTTAAACAAATCATTTTGTAATAAATACTATATCAAATAAAACATATATTTGAATATACATTAAAAATGTTTTACAAAACAATTAAATAAAAAAATCTAATGAAATATTAAATATATTATATGATAATAATATAAATACATATGTTCTAATAATCCTAATAAATGTTTTTATATACTGTATGAAATAAAACAGAAAAAGACAAAATTATAAAAAAAAACTGTACATATTTTCTAATCATATTCAATAAAAAAGTTTTATAATGAATACTTTTAAAATAGAAATATATTTGGATAGAGATGTTTAAAAAAATGTTTCAAAAAACATAAAAAAATTAAATTACCTACATATTTTTTTATCATTTTAAATAATTTGATGGTAAATACTGTATGAAATAAAATATATTTCCTTTTTTACAAAACATAAAATAAAAAATAAATAAATAAATAAATGTTTTAATAATCCTAAATAGATAATTTTATGATAAAAACTATGTATGTGATTTTCCATTAACATTTCTAAATAGTAGAATCATATATATATAGTATGATATGATAGTAGAATCATATATATATGAAATAGTATATTCTACTAAATAGAAATATATATATAATTAAAATAGAATTAGAGGTAAAATACTTTTAAAATATGCTTAAGATTTATTAATTTATTAATATTTCTAATTATGCTGCTTAATATTTTTATAGGAATTTTAGATTAACAAAAAGCTCAAAAGCTCAATATTTTTTAAAATTATTTGAGAAATAAAATATGCAGTAATGTTTCTAAATGAAATTAATAAATATTAATTTAAAAATCATCATTACATATTTCATTACATTTCTAAATAGTTTATTTATACATTTGGACAAGATGCAGTATATATATATATATATATATATATATATATATATATATATATATATATATATATATATATATATATATATATATATAATTAAAATAGAATTAGAGGTAAAATACTTTAAAAATATGCTTAATATTTATTATTTTATTCATGTATTTATTTATGTTTTATTACTTTATTTTATTTTATCATATTATTTAATTTATTTTTTATTTTTTGTAATGCATTTATATTTGTATCATAATGACTTTCACTTCATGAACCAATAGCATATAGCATATGGTATGAGATACAGCTGGTGGCCATGGTGACAGTAGTTTACCTGAGGTCGGTCTCAGAGAGCGTCCTCTGGTTCTTGTCCTCCTCAGTCTCCTCCAGCTCTACACTTTCTGTCTGTCTGCTGAGTTTCCCTGTTTTCCTTCTGCTCCCCCTTGCCTCCTCTAACCCCCCCACCTCCTCCCGAAGACCCTCCCCCTCCTGAAGCTCCTCCCCCTCCCTGCTGAGACTCCGCCCGCTGATGTGGGTGGGTGTGGCCGGCAGATGCAGTAGCAGAAGCAAGCAGCATGCAGACCATAAACCGCACAGAAAGAATGAACGAATGAATGACTGAATAAAAACAACAACACACAGTAAAATCAACAGAAAACAGAATGAAACGTTTTGTTGCAGAACTAAAATGCATTTCAATGAAACTAACTGCATTCACTGGCATGGAGTGAAAGGAATTTGCAAACTGACAGCCTATGCAAACATAGTTAGAATACATGTATTCTAAATAATAAGTAATAAGTGTGTATAATTCTCATCTCACCAAGGCTACATTTATTTCAGCAAAAAAAATGATCTAATGTTGCTAAATAATTTAAAGCAATTTGATTATGAAATGAATAAATATTAATTTAAAGATCACATTACTGCATATTTATAAAACATAATAAATGTTTTAGCTATTTGATGTTTTATGTTATTCGAAATTTTTATGTAATTAAGAATTGGCACTCCATAAAAATGTATTAATATTTTTGCTATTTATGCCGCTTTATATTTTTTATAGAAATTTTAGCAACTTTTTTAGGACTTTTTGGATTAATAAAAACGCTCAAAAGCTAAATATTTTTTTCATTTAAAGCAGATGGATGTATTATGAAATTCATAAATATTCATTGAAAATATCATTATCATCATTATTATTATTATTATTACATATTTTTACTTTTTTGTGTTATTTTATGTTTTATGAAACATTTATGTTATTTAAGATTTTCTCGGCACTCCAAAAATAGTTATGCTGTTTATGCCGCGTAATATTTTTTGTAGAAGTTGTGGTGACTTTTTTTGGACTTAATAATAAAACAGCTCAAAAGATAAATATTTTGTATTTAAAGCAATAAGATTTATTACAAAATTAATACATATTGATTTAAATATCATCATTATTATTACATATTACATAATTTAAAAACTATAATTAAGATCTTTTTGGTGCTTCATCAATATTTATTAATATTTATTCTAATTATGCTGCTTAATATTTTATAGGAATTTTAGATTAACAAAAAGCTCAAAAGCTCAATATTTTTTAAAAATTATTTGAGAAATAAAATATGCAGTAATGTTTCTAAATGAAATTAACAAATATTATATTAAAAATCATTACATATTTTAAAAAATATTATTAAATATTTATGTTATTTTATGTTTTATGTTATTTAAAATATTTGTTAATTAAAATTTTATTGGCGCTCCATAAATATTTATTAATATTTATGTTATTTATGCTGCTTAAATTTATTTTTATATAGAAATCGTGTTTTTTAATGTTTTATGTTATTCAAAATATTTATGTAATTTATTAATATTTATGTTATTAATGGCACTTAACCTTAAAAAAATATTAAATAAATATATCTATCATTACCAAGTTTTTCTTAAAAGAGATCCAATTTTTGAAACACTTTTTGTACATAATACTTTGAATAACTAATTTCTAATTAATTATTTCTCTTGTCTTTGCAAGGATAACAGAACAGAACATTTTACTAGTTATTTTGTATGATACTATTCAACTTAATCAACAATTTAAAGGTGTAAAATTCTTGAAGGTGGCTAATAATACTGACCATAAAAATAGTTTAAAAATACAATAAAATCACAAACTAGCCAAGACATCTGTCTTAGATGAGAGTGGATTTCCTCCATGCCAGTTCACACACAGTCAGCTATTTGCCACCAAACTCACATAAATACAATCAAACCTTAAAAACACTCAGATCCAGACGATGAAGAACCCTAGAGGTGCTTTTTCTCTCAGGCCATGAACACACTGTAGATTAATATGACCTGCACTCCTTTTCAGAGTTCAGATATTTACAGGAGTGAAAAACTCATTCTTTAACTAAATATAAAATGGAACAATAGAGATACAGTATGGGAAGTGTTAAGGGTAACGCATTACAAGTAACGCGAGTTACATAATAATATGGTCTAAGTAACGAGTAACGTATTACTCGAATTAGGCTCTAGTTTAAGCTTCTACAATGAAAGTATTCTCATAATTTTGAACACATTGAAGAAAGGTAATGGGAATTGTCTCAATGGACAATGATTTTACGTCACTAATAAGACAAAAAGTACAAAAGTATCAAACACATTGCTTTAAACTTTTGTTAACCTGTATATACGCCATATTTAGCTCAAGGGTCATTCTCAGAAGATAACATTAGAATTATTATCATTTTTTATGTGATTTTTTTAAAAAGGTAAATGTATGTTACAGTATACCGTGTGTTGTTAGAAGATCATTTATCTGTTTATTACTGATTTAATCAGCTGTAGTTTAAAATTACGCTAGTTTTCTCTTGGGGTTTATTATACTGTCTCTGTCCCCATCTTGTGGATGATTATTTTCAACTGTCTGCTCAAAAATAGGCTAATGGCCACCGACGCCCTGTCTCTCTGAAATTATAAATATTTAAAAATAAGCACTATCCTTATAAACTGCATAGTTGCAATCTAAACAACTACATTCTCTACTAAAATGCCTCAAAAGTACATTATTTGTCAAACTGTAGAGTGTCCGCATGTTGCTGTATGTGGGCGGAGTAATACACAAGGGTGAAGAGGCATTACGAGTGCTATTACAGGCAGAATATCGCACGGCTATCAGCCAATCAGATTCAATAACCAGACAGAACTGTTGTGTATAAATACAGTTGAAGTCAGAATTATTAGCCACCCCTTGAATTAAATTTTTCTTCATCAAATATTTCTTAAATTATGTTTAACAGAGCAATTTTCATATGTCTGATAATATTTTGTCTTCAGGAGAAAGTCTAAATATTTTTTTGTTTGCTAGAATAAAAGCAGTTTTTCATTTTTTAAAAGAAATTAGTTATTAAAACTATTATGTTTAGAAATGTGTTAAAAAAAGAAATTGGGGAATAAAAAGGGGGGCTAATAATTCTGACTTCAACTGTATGTACACACACACACGCACGCATGCACACATATATATGTACGTATATACAAGCAGTGACTTTTAATATAATTGATTATATTAAGAATAAATAAAATTAAGAAAATAACCTTAAAAATACTACAGAAATTTAAAAATAGGAAACACAAAACGTTTTCAAAACCAAAATTATACGTATTTTATACTATAATAGCAGTGATTTTTTGTTTGACTGAGAAAAAATATTATTTATTTTATATTGGTAAATTGAAAGAAATTAAAACAATAAAAATATTATTAATATAAAAATATTATTAACCTTTACATTTTAATTTTATATGTTTCTCTTCTTTTTCCATTTTATTTAATTATTTAGAGTTATAAAAAAGTTTTAGTTATTATAATATTGTTTTTACACAAATCTTAGTTTTCAGTGATTTAAACGATTGACACCTCTGATTCTTTACAGCAATAAAACCTGAAGATTTGACTCCTGTAAATACACGCAGTCGTCACTTTAAAAGCATGTGCATGGTGTAGATGGCCTGAAAGAGCACAGACTGTGGCTGAATAGTGATTTGTAGAATCTGCATCTCACCTGATCTTCCTGCTGCCCCGTGGCCGCTCCGACTGGACAGAGATGTAGCTCATGCTGCTGAATCGAGATGCACTGCTGGTTCTCGACACAGCGGACACGTCGCTCACATCACTGTCCGAAGACTTGGCCGACAGGTTTTCTCCACGCTGAGGATCCCTGCCGGAGCGCTGAACACACACAACACACACATACACACAGGGTTAGTTTGTTATGTCACTTTATGAATTAATTCTGTTTTTTTTTTTTTTTTTGTTTTTTTTTTGGGAAGTGTTCTGTGTTTTTTTTCTGTACAGGAAGCAGACCATTTTTAAACATCATGTTGGCTATTTTATTAATATATATACATTTTTTATAATTTTTGTACAATACCTTTTTATTTTAATAGTTTTATTACAATTTATAACTATATTTTTAAAATTTATTTATATTTTATTTTTATTTTTAGATTTTATTTGGCATTTTATTATTCGGTTTTAACTCAATATTTCACTTTATCACTCAATTTGACTACTCTTTGCCCAAAGCTTATTGAACTTATTGCCTAAACCTTTGAACTAATTTGAACTTAGCTGCACTTGCAATAGTACCACAATGACACTGCTGGAAACACTGCGCTCTTTTCAGCCAATCAGATAGCTTAGCTGGATCTGAATGATCATGAAATAAGCATGAAATATATTTGGTGTCCCACTATCAAAAGACCCATACGCGGGTCAGTATGCTGAAATTCAGCACCATGTACGGCTGCTTAGACTTCTCTTTTTGTCCTTTTAAGCCAGTGGTATGAAAAGCCTCACACAGCCCTATGAGTTCTGCAGAGTTTTATTAAAGAAGATAAAGACAGGATTTGTTTGCTCTGTCTAGGGTAACGGCGCCATCGGATATTTGATAAACAATGTTTATAACCATCATAGAAGACCATGAACACCTTACAAATAAACATGTTACATAAGATGCTATAATACCTCTCCACGTCTGTCCGGGACAGATGAGCAGGAATACCTTACTATAAACACACCGACTTCTCTTTTTAATGATACTTGTCATCTCTTTACGAGAGCATTGCGTCCAATAGCATCATTCATTTTCCAATTGTTATATAATTATGTTTTTGTAATTTTTTAATTATAAACATAGTAGTGATAATTAGTATTTATAATCATGAATAGTAGATTTATTTATTTATTTTGAATGCATTTATTATATGTTGTTGTTGTTGTTATTATTATTATAGTATCATTACAATAATTATTACTTAAAATAATAGTTTAAAATTGTTTAATTTACTGTATAATTTTAAGTTTTTTGCAATTAATTTCTTATTGTATATTATACTTATTAGAAGTTTATTATTAGTATATTTTATATTTGTTTAAAATGCTGATATGAAAATTTAATATTAATTTATTTATTTATTTAAAATGCAAATATCGAATTATTATTATTATTATATGTTATTGTTGTTTTTGCTGTAATCAAAAGTAGTAAATTATAATGTTAAATTATTTTTTATATTTTAGGTAAATTTTGAGATACCTTCATAATAATAATAATTATTATTATTAGCGTTGTTATTATTATCATTATTATTATTATTATTAATAATAATAATATTATTTGTTGCTGTAATAAGGTGTAGTTATTTAACAATGCAGTAAATAAATACATGAATAAGTAAATAAATAACTAAATAATCGCTGTGGAGCAGTAGGTAGTGCTGTCGCCTCAAAGCAAGTAGGTCGCTGGTTTGAGCCTCAACTGGGTCAGTTGGCATCTCTGTGTGGAGTTTGCATGTTTCCCCTGCGTTCACGTGGGTTTCCTCCGTGTGCTCCGGTTTCCCCCACGAGTCCAAAGACATGCGGTACAGGTGAATTGGGTAAGCTAAAATTGTTCCTAGTGTATGAGTGTGCATGGATGTCTCCCAGTGATGGGTTGCAGCTGGAAGGTCATCTGCTGCATAAAACATGTGCTGGATAAGTTCCCGATATATTTTGCTGTGGCGAGCCCAGATTATTAAAGGAACTAAGCCAAAAAGAAAATGAATGAATGAATGAATGAATGAATGAATAATAATAATAATAATAATAATAATAATAATAATACTAAAAATAATAATAATTACCATTATTGTTGTTATTTCATGAAAAAGGAGTCATCATTTCCCCCAGCTGATATTATGGCTTTGAATGAGTGGTTGGATAAAGATGTAACAGCTACAGTATATGACATGTATTACACCTGTTAAACACTTTTAACTGACATTAAGTGATGCCATTGATACCACTGGTTGCATTATATATATATATATATATATATATATATATATATATATATATATATATATATATATATATATATATATATATATATATATATATATATATATATATATATATATATATATATATATATATATATATATATATATATGAATGTATGTATATAGAATAACACCTGTAGTATGACCTTTTATGTCAAAATGAAAACTGACTCACGATTTACTCACCCTCAAGTGGTTTTAAACCTCTCTTAAGAGTATAAGGGTTTATTTTGTCACTAAAAAGGATATTTAAAAGGAGAAAGCTGAAAACCTGTAACCATTGACTTCCTTGGAAAGAATAACAAATTCTATAGAAGTCAATGGTTACAGGTTTTCAACTGTCTGCAAAATACAGTTGAAGTCAAAATTATTAGCCTTCCTGTGTTTTTATTTTCTTTTTCAAATATTTGCCAAATGATGTTTAACAGAGCCAGGAATTTTTCACAGTATGTCCTATAATATGTTTTCTCCTGGAGAAAGTCTCATTTAGAGTATTAGCCCCCTTAAGCAATATTATTTTCGATTGTCTACAGAACAAAACCACTGTTATACAATGACTTGCCTAATTACCCTAACTTGCCTAATTGCACTTTAAACCGAATACAATATCTTGGAAAAACAACTTGTAAAATATAATTTACTGTCAGAAAACAAAACAGAAATTGGGAAAAATATACAGGAAGCTTATAATTCTGACTTCAACTATCTTCTTTTGTGTTCAACAGAAGAACCCAACTCAATCAGGTTTAGCACAAGTGAAGGGTGTGTACTCTAAATGATGACATTTTCAAATTTGGGTGAACTGTCCCTTTAAGAAAGCGATAGTGTTTGCTTGCCTTGTGATAGTCCTGCTCCAGTCTTGAATCGGAGCCGGTCCCCTGTTTATATTTGTTCATCTTCAGCTTCATCTGCCGCGTTCGCTCCTCAACATCCTGAGCACCTGCAGATCACACCACACACCTGTCAGATAAACCTTAATGGAGGAAATGCTGGAAAAAAAGTGCCTCGACATGTCAGCGAGGCAAGAACACGACAGATCTGTGCAGTTTGAAAAATGAAGAAATCTTTCCCTTCAACGACACTAGCTTTGAACGACAACTTTTAATTAGCATATGATCATACAACACATCTGTCAGCTTAAAACAACACTGTTAATGAAAAATACACTTAATCAAAAAACTATTTATTAGTAGAATTAAAGTCTGCGTGAACTGAATGTTAATGTACTTCCACTTGAAACGGAATATTGAGTAGGGGCGGAGCTTATTTGTGCATCATTCCCTTGTAGTAAACAAAGAGCTTAGAAACCCCGTGATTCCGCCATTTTGGATTGAATGCGATCGGCCATCCATTGGATCTTATTGCAGTTGCGATGGCAAGCAGGTGCTTTGTTTTTTTATTTATTTATTTATTTATTTAAAAACCGCACTAAAGCTGAGATACAACCTAAAAGACAACAATAGAACACTTACTATCACAAACATCAGCACTTCTAATAGTTTATTTTACAGACTTTTAATATGCTGTTTCATTCTAAAATGGCTGCCACATGATACTAGCGGCATCTAGTGGCTGTTTCCCAAATTGCACTAGAGTGTCGCCTCTTGGTTGATTCTATGCTCTTTGTAGCAAACTGACGTTAGGGGGCGTGGCTAAAACTAGTGTGCCTAAAGCATCAAACTGATGTAAAAAAAGGAGAACAGCCACTCCAAAGACACAAGCCAATGCTTTTTTTCACAGTCTTTTAACTTGCATGGATTAACTGTTCACCTAAAGCAGGGGTCACCAATCTCGGTCCAGGAGGGCTGGTGTCCCTGCAGGGTCTAGCTCAGAGGTGGGCAAACTCGGTCCTGGAGGGCCGGTGTCCTGCACAGTTTAGCTCCCACTCTAATCAAACACACCTGCTTATAGATTTCTAGTGATCTTGAAGACACTGATTAGCTTGTTTAGGTGTGTTTGATTAGTGTTGTAGCTAAACTGTGCAGGACACTGGCCCTCCAGGACCGAGTTTGCCCATCCCTGGTCTAGCTCCATCTAGCCTCAACACGCCTGCCTGGATGTTTCGAGTACAACTAGTAAGACCTTGCTTAGATTGTTTAGGTGTGTTTGATTAGGGTTGGAGCTAAAATCTGCAGGACATTGGCCCTCCAGGAACAAGTTTGGTGACCCCTGACATGAAGAATAGCAATGTGGTTTTATCTTGTAATTGCTAGAGTGTTATGTGTTTTTAACTGTATTATGTGATCATTAGTGTATAATAAGCGGTTGTTCGGGTGTTTTAGGTGGTCATTGCTATACAGTTGTTAGGGTGACTCAGATGGCTTCAGCATGCAGTTGCTATTGATGTTCTGTCTGTTTTATTGTATTATGCAGTAACTATGGTATGATCTAAGACAGGGGTGTTCAAACTATGGCCCGTGGGTCGCCTGTGGCCCACAATCAGTTTGGCGGTCACCCATGAGGCTTTTTATAAATATTAATAGAGTCTGCCTCGCTGTACAAAAATGAATGTAATTCAATAACTAACCACTGGGTGTTTATCACATGCCTTCAATTAGGCAGTATTTCCTGCCATGACGTAAAACAATCAGACTAAACTGAATAAAACTTTTTGAGAGACAAATAGGTGACTGCAACGTTGTGCATTTCCCTACTATGTCCGAAGTTATCACGAGTAATCCACATGCCAACATACCGCGGAAAATGAAGAAATACGCAACAGCACTCGCATCCCTCATTACAGAGTTTAATCTCCGTTTTCACAATTTTTCCACTATGGATTATGACATAAGGCTGTTCTCAACCCCTTTCTCTGTTAACATAAAAGAGGACGTACAGGAGGACATGCAGCTGGAACTCATTAAATTCCAGTGCCATGATTATCTTCGAATTCGCCACCGGCTTCTTTCACTGTGTGAGTTTTACAAGAGTTTGGATTCATCCAAATTTTCCTTGATGAAACGCCTTACACAAAGGATGCAGAGTCTGTTTGGTTCCTCATATATACGCAAGTAAACATTTTCAGTGGTGAATCTAAAAAAAAGTTTATTGCGAACCAATCTAACTGACAGCCACCTCTGTGATTTGCTACTTGTACTACACAACTCAGTTCTGACTCGGCATCAATTTTGAAAACGAAGGCAACACATCACTGTTCACATTAACAGAAATTGTGAGTTAAATATATAATATGATTTTATAATCATAATAATACACATACTACACACATTATATGCGTCTGTGTGATTTATGTAAAATTTGGCCAATTTTGTTGCATCTGGCCCTCGGCCCAAAAAAATTGGACACCCCTGGTCTAAGAGGATGCTATAGTGGTTTAGGTGATTTCAGTATATTGCTATGCTATGTTCACACCAGACGCGGTATGCGCAGATAAATCACGCTATTCGTGCGTAAATAGACGTGTGAACATTTTGAGTTTACTCGCTTTATACACACGTCAAATTCACTTCACAGCAGATGCGGATTTGCATCATGGGCAGGGCTTCTGTCTGCCCGGTGAGTCTAGCTTTGTTGCTAAATGGTTAACATAGATTTTATTGAGAGAATAGCTGGGTTTATGTGCTTTATGAGGGCTGAAAAACAGCGTCGATATGTTTGGAGCCGAGTCCACTAGACCCTTTCAGAGGTGCACCTGAACTGTGAGCTTGTCAACTCCTCTAGAAACTTAACCTTGATGACGTCGGGTGTTAACGCAGCATTAGGGTGGAATTCACCCGTGCAAACATGTTTGATAATCTAATAACGATATAATTTGCAAATATTTGAGAAATGTTGCAAAATCACAGTGAATTACAGCAAAAGTGCTGAATGACCAATCAGAGTGCTAGCCTTAGCTGACGCCAGTTATACATGCTGAATCTGGTCAACTTGATCCAACATTAACTCGACAAGAGGTGACATGATGGCCTGATAAAGCCAACAACAGACCGTCTTGTCCTTTAGGTGGCTTCAACATATTGCTATGCAGTTGCTAGGGGGTCTTAGGTGGTTTCAGGATGCAGTTGCTAAATGTCTTTTATTGTATTATGTGGTCACCATGGTATGATCTAAGTCAGTGTTTCTCAACCACGTTCCTGCAGGACCACCAGCTCTGCCCATTTTTCAGGTCTCCTTAATCAAACACACCTGATTCAGATCATCAGCTCATTAGCAGAGACTGAATGACCTGTAATGTGTGTGACACAAAGAAGACATCCAAAAGATGCAGCGTTAGTGGTCCTCTAGGGACAAGGTTCAGGTTGTAGTTGCTAGGGTGTGTTTTATTGTATTATGTGGTCACTATGGTATGGGATAATTTGTTATTACCGTGGTTTTTGTGATTTCAGCATGTTGCTGTGTGGTTGTTAGGGTGTTTAAAGATGTACAGATGTTCAATGTGTTCGCTCTGCCGCCGCACTCACCATCGCGGAAGTAAATGTGCCTACAACTTTTGACCACTGTGTGACGCTTTAACCATAGACTTTGTCAGCTAGGCTCAGACTACAAGAGTTTTAAAATCCTAACCGATTACAAAATCTGGTTGCAGTGCACAGGCAAGGAGAATCTTCGGCGGTTTTATTACCTCAAATCTTAAACGTCATAGGTTTTTTTAAGGACCATGTCAATAAAGGCTTTTTAATATTTTTTTCCAAATTTTTTGAGTGCCTTGGACTGATTTTTGCTGTTTATTCTGATGAATCACTTACCCAAATGGCACAGACACATTATTTAAGCTACATCTGAGCACTTTTTGTTTGATTTTGGATTTTTATAACATTAATTTTGTTATATGCCAGAAAAAAAAACTGTAATCTGAAAACCACATTATGAAACTTGTTTATAGAAGAAAGTAATATAAACTTTGCAATCTTTCTGGTTAAAAGACAACAAGCATAAACTTAAACCAACCATTTGCACAAGCAAATAACAAAGTTTGTTTGTGGCACCGATCCATGCAGAGCAAACTACATCTGTCTTTGTCAGAGCAGGTGCCCTAAATGTCAATAGCAATTTTCTTTTGCCAATAGCAATTGTGCTGTTGAGTAATTAACATGTTCAGCAATTACCCAATGATTAGTGCTCTCAGAATCATTAGATTCATTTTGGATTTAATTGCAGCGATGAGGTGAATTTAATATATGCACATATGTGTTTTTTTGTTTTTTTTGTTTAATAAATCATAAAAATGTCACAGTCAAAGTGCTTTCAGAATGCTTTGCATCTTCTCTTAATACACAATACACACTCAACAGCTTTTAATCTTTGTTTCAGTATAGCAGTTTAAAAGGCAAAAGCACAAAACACACTTCATCCTCTAACTTCTAAGAAAAGAGCACACAGGTATGATGAAAAGTGCACAAGAGAATAAAAGTGGATGCAAATTAAAGTCACAAAACCATAAACAGCTTCTAAAAGTAGCAATGATGAAATGTATCTGCACTAAAGCCATCGTGAAGCTTCATTAATTCCAGCCATAACCAAGAACTGTCTGGTTTGAGATTCTGGTACAAAATCCCAAAGTTTATTTTCAACAATATTCAAATATGAAGTGTGATTTTAATTTTTATATTAAAAAGTGCATTAAAGCACTTCAAAAGTCTTAATTTTGCTCTTTAAAAAATAAAATTTTAAAAACAAATGTTACTATGCAAGGATGCAATAAAATGTTCAAAATTGACCGAAAAGATCTACAAAAAGATTTATTTTTCCACCAATTACTGGTGTTTTCTTAGTATTCGCACAAAATTATATATAAAAAAAAGTCTCACATTTTCTTTAACTATAATGCTGTTTTCAACATGGAAAACCAGCATACAAACATGATTTCTGTCTAATATGACATTGAAGATTAGAGGATATTTACTTGTACTAAATGACATTTTAACATATATTTAAATATATATATATATATATATATATATATATATATATATATATATATATATATATATATATATATATATATATATTCTAACACATACATAGCTGGGTCTCATTTCAGAGGCTGCATCCTCCGAATGATGCATTCGAAGGGTGCTGTGTAATCACGGTATGACGAAGGCTGTCTTATTTTAAAAATATGAAAAAATAATTATATATAAAAAAAATTAAGGGCTCCTTTAAATGCAGCCTCAAAATGTGTCCTTCGTTTCCCAGGTAATAAAGGATACAACCGATGGAACCTTTGTGGCTTCGAACATCCCTACACTAAAAAAAAAAGTTTTTTTTTTTTTGTTTTTTTTTACTTGTTCAAACTACTTAATTAAAATAAGCTGGAACAACAAAATTCTTGAGTTTTCATTGGGAACACTTAATTGTTTTATGTTCAATCCACATAGATTTGTTTAAAGTGTTAAGTTAACTTAATACAGAGTAGATTAATTGCACACTGATAACTGCAGGGCATTTTAAAAAGAAAAACCCGGATTAAATGTATGACTTAGGTTTATTTTGCTTTGAAATCTAAACACGTTAAAAAATAAAGAGAGTATGAAATGTCCCACTAAAAAGTGATTTTATAGCCAGTTTACATGTTTATATGTACATATATGGATCAAAGGAAATATATTTCCAGCTTCTGTAAGCTTGCTTTGCCTTCAGATCTCTTCAAATAAGTTTAAAAAACACTTTGAAGAACAAAAAGTAATTAGATCTGTCCCATGTAGGCTAGATCGTCTCATTTCAAAATACTCGGTTTGGCTGGTGTGGACTTCGAAGGACTCACCTTTGAAATTTGCATCCTTTGGAGGATGCAGCCTCTAAAATAAGACACAGATCATGTTGAGCACAACTCAAACAATTCCACCCTTTTTTAACATAAGAACAAAAGGAATGGTACATTTATAATCATGATTATAGCTGGAGCTGGTAAAGGAAGCCTGAGCTTCAGAGCAGAAAGAAACTCCTACGATTTCCGATCAACAAAAGTAGGTCACTAAAACAGTCATAAAAAGAGCAGTGAAGAAGAGTGATGGGTTTAAAAAGCCAGTGAAGACAAAGAGTAGAAAGAGATGATGTTCGCTTTTCAAGCACAATCCCAGCGTTTACTCCTCTACAGTTTTTACACTTACATATTACTACTTACAAAATGATGACAGCTGCGGTAGAATAAATGTGTACTGCAGGCCAAACTGATGATGCCTGAATCTTATAATATATGCAATAGAGATCAAAATCAGTGATTTTGAAATCACTGCTTAGTCAAGATTATCAGTTGACCGAACTCACCGCTGTTTACTGACTGTAAACACAGATGCATTGATGGACTTGCTCTTCAGTTTTTAACCACTCAGTAGTGATTATTAAACCACACTGAACTGAGCTAAACTGAACTGAACTTAAACACTGAAAACTGGACTGACACCATTTCAATTTACGATGATCTTCTATGTAAAGCTGCTTTGACACAATTACATTGTGAAAGGGCTATACAAATAAAAGGGAATTGAATTTAATTGAATACAGGGACACTGGAGTATTTTAAAGCCACAAAGATCAGCTGGTTTGTCTATAAGCTGACATACGAGCGATTTGCTGATAAATCATGGCTTTAAAACGCTTCAGAATCAATGTAAGTGTGTTTACACTCAGTAAACAGCGATGAGTTCGGTGAACTGATGACCTTCACGGCCAATCACAGTCATTTCTGTTGAGCATGTCAACACAATGCAAATCAGCGCTGCTTAAGAACGAGCTCCACAGAGGTCAAATATTAACGGGAAATGGACGTTTTTAAAAATTCAGTGTTGACTGGTATCGAATTCCAGTTTAGGCCCGTGCACACCGAGACATTTTTTTGCTTGCTTTTTCCATCAACGTTTAATGCCTCGTGACTATATAAAGGGCGTCAATGTGATTGTGAACACCAATGCACAAAACGCCAGGCGCAAAAGTGTCATTAAACAAAAAACGCCTCATGCTCATTTTTTTTTATTTGACGCGCCACGTTAAAACCTTCTCCACCAATCAGGTTGGCACTTTTGTTCACGTGCACAGAGCTGCTTTAGTTACAGTAAACAGCAATTGGAGGCGCTCAAGCGCAAAACTGTTAATGCGAGCGCACATTGAAGAAGATGCCCAGAGGCGATATGAACGTGGAGCTGCTTATTGCTCTGTGAACAATAATCATTTCTTCATCACTAGAGCTGGAGCTGCTGCTTGAACCATCTATGCTTGTTTGAGTCACTAATAACTTTAATAACAAGCGTGTGAACTTCCTCTCATCTTCTTCTGTGTTACAAGCGAGTGTCGAAAGCTTAAAGTTGTGTAGCGCCATCTAACGTCAAGGAGTGATTTTGCATATTCTTCTGCTTGACGCCAGTAAAAATAACTTGGGTTTGAATGCGGAAAAATGTCTCGTAAAAATGCTGACAATAAACGCAAACGAAAAGCGTCCCGTTGTGTAGGAGCCTTTGCGCCAAATATATGCCTATTACATATCCATAACACACTGTGATATAGCCTAGTTTGCTAGCTCATTGGATTGTATTGCTTTCTCACTACAACCGAACCGCTTTAGAGTTCCTTTCAACTGAGCCAAGACCACGCAATCTCAGACCGACAGTTTTGCCGTAGATCACGACCCAATTGCGGGTTTCACATATGCCCAAACAAACTGAGCTAATGGGACAAACGCACCAGGTTCTAAAACATAACTCTAGGTGTGAAAGCAACCTAAGTTTGTGTCTATATTCAATCAGTGCTCGGTTTTTGGGCGAGCTGTTCTTTTAAGATGGCGGTGGCTGTTATTCTTCCAGCAGGTGAATGGAGTGCGACAAACATAGAGGAGCTTAGATACGCGTGGAGAACGAGGAGAAAAGCAAAGCAGAAGAAAGGACAGACCTGAGTTTGTCCGACTGGGGGAGTCCGAGTCTTCTGGGGGTGAAGGGTGTGAAAGGTGAACGGGTCACATCACAAAAATGGACAGACAGACAGACAGAGGAGAGGGTTGTGAGAGGAGGAGTGCAGAAACAAAGGACGAGACACCAGGGGCAAAAACACATGGGAGGAAACACAACAACAACAAACAAACAAACAAAAATGAAAGAAATACAACACGACAAGCAGATCAAAGCACAAACCACAAGATTTAAATTCAGTCAAACAGAAGGAAAATAGCATTTAAGGAGAGGAAAAGAAATATCAACACTGTTTAGAGGATAAGGATGCAGAGCAGTCAGTCCTGCTTAAAAATAAAGCCTGAAATGCTAGAAGAGTGTTAATAGCATGCAGACAACAATGATTTTTAATACCTGTGGAAAGAAAGAGAGAGAATGATCCTGAAGAGAAATAACTTGCTATATTATTTGACAAGACCGGGTCCTGTTTGGATTCTTAAGAGATATTGATTGATAACCTGTAATAATACCCTAGCAAAAACAATAAACATTTGTTGCACAAAACTACTCGGTCTGATCTCATAAAGAAAAGTTTGGGAAAAATTTTTTTAATGTTCACAAAGAATGCATTAAGTTCAAAAATCTGAGTAAAAACATCCCAAAAAAAAGTAGTGAGCTTAAGAGGCTTCGTTCAACAGACATAAAAAAAAACCCCACCAAGCTTTTTAGTATGTATTTAGTACAATACAAAAGTCAGAACCCTCTGGACGCACTGACGGTAATTCGCTGAGTGAACAACATCATTGAAGTAACATTAAGAACTTTTATTTAGTTTAAAAACCAATTTGCAGGCTTTCATACTACATATCATTTGCAAAAAATAAGAAACGTTTAATGCATCACACCTTGAATGATGCATAAATCTGTAAATGACCATAAGCTTTACTTCCATACAATCTCATCACATCCAAACAGGCCACAAGTTGCACATTTTACATTAAATGTCTAAATGCATGAGCGTTAAAGGAATGCCACTAAAACAGCTAAAGCTAAAAAACACCACTTGATCTGACAGACTGCCAACATTCGTAAAAAATACAACACAAGATTGTACAAAAGATCCTGAAAAAATATCAATGAAAACATTCTGTACGCTAATTAATGAACAATTTAAAGAGGTAATGGAAAAGCAGTGAAGTTTATTAATGAACTAATTTCAGGAGGATCACGTGCTTATGATTGCTTACAGCTGGTCCTGCATTATTCAATTTATAATTCACCAATCAGACAAAGTTCCATTTAACATCCATCTTCGTTTTGAAGAATCCCCCCTTCCACCCCTACTCCTCCTCCTTTCCTAGATGGGTGACAGTGGCCCAGTGGTTAGCACTGTTGCCTTACAGCAAGAACGTCACTGGTTCTAGTCCTTACCAAGCCAGCTGACATTTCTGTGCGGAATTTACACGTTCTCCCTGTGCTCACGTACTGTAGGTTTCCCCTGAGTTCCTCGTTCACCTCACACCGCCCAAACATGCAACTTTAGTTAATTGGCTAATCTAGATCGGCACCATAGGCGAGTAAGTAGTTAAAGTAGTTAGTAAGTAGTTATCTTTTAAGAGCAAATCACTATCTGTTCATTAGCTACTACAGTAGGGGAATTCTCGAGATCTACTTGAGTGCAAACTCCCCTCTCGCCTTACAAACTGGAGGGAGCCCTGGGATCGAGGATCTTATGAGCTCAGGGCTCTCTCCCAGGACATCATGCCAAACAAGCTTTATAATCAATCATCAGCGAAGTGTGAACTCTTGAAATAAAAAAAAAAAGTTCCAGTAATATTTGTCGGTCTGAAAAAAGGTTTTAAAATTATGGTGTTTTCATATCTATGTAAACAATTTGTGTGAAAATGCTACATGTGCAGTCTTTGTATCCCTACAATGCATGAAAACTAGCATGTCATCAAGTGGATCTCTAATATTGCCATCAAAATTAATAACAGGAACAACATAAAATTAATGTCTGACGTTGGCATCAAAAACATGTAATAAATCGATTAAATGACATTGCGGTAATCATTTTTGAAGTGTTTTTGATGTCAATTCCAGATTTTTGTCAATTTGTTGTTGTTCCTGTAATTGATTTGTTATGTGTTTTTTGACGCCAATGTTAGATGTCAATTCGAGTTCATTTTGACATCAAAGTGTTTAACCAACATCAAATCGATCTGCATTTTGTTGTGTTTTTGATGTCGTTTTGAGTTTGGGAGTGTACCAAACCTAGGAACTTGTGGCAAGCGTTTTGCCCATTATTTGATTGGTAAAAAGACAGAGAAGTTGCCCATTCCCGAGCACTACATCTTGCATTGTAATGCCCGATTTACACGGAGCTTCAGCGACAATGCTTGACAGAGGGTGTGTCTGAAGTTGGGGCTGACGCGATTGTCATAGCAGCCTCAGCCAATGAAATTAGTCAGCAATCGGCTACTGTCTGAGCTGATGTATTTGCATACAATGATCAGATTGGCTGACACTTCTTTTGGTGCTTGAAAGTTGAGAACTTTTGCAGCGAGCAATGCCACTAAAGCAACCGTGACGGACTCACAGTTCAGTTTGGCAATGGTTGAAGTCACCCATTCAAAGTGAAAAGGAAGAGTTGAGCTGATGCCCCATGTGAATGGGCTGTAAAGAGGGTTTGAACTTGGTGTCAACGCTTCCCATTTACTTTGAATAGGTGATGTCAAGCGTTGACAAACTGAATTGTGGATCCATCTGTGCCAATTCAGTGGCATTGCATGCAGCAGAAGTTGGGACATTCTCAACTTTTCAAGCACCAACGGAAGCGTCAGCCAATCAGATTGCTTTTGTCAAATACCCAAGCTCAGACAGTAGCCTATTGCGAACTATTTTCTTCATGCTTTGATGATCGCGTCAGCCCCAACTTCAGACACGCCCAAGCGTTGATGCTGAAGCCCCATGTGAATTGGGCGTAAGAGTCAATCAGTTACACATCAGCCATTGGACTTTACCACTAATTCCCATTGATCACACATAGCTTCTTCATTTAGCTTATTTGCTCATTCTTATGGCATCTAAGGACGAGGTTTTGCACTAATTAGACGCCATTATCCTCTCATATTCAAGTTCTTCAAATTCTGCATCTTCACAGAGAACACAATGTGCTGATACGGCTCTTTTTTTTTTTTTATATATATATATATATAATTTTTTTTTCTTGGTACTTCATTGTTCTAGGGCTTTGATACTTGTGGCATTAATCACACAGAGACATTGCGTACATGAACTTGTGTACCCAAGCACATTTCTCCAGAATTAATCACCCACAAGATGATGCCTTTCCACACAGACGCCAGTACTGATGGCACATTCATTAGCTGGACCCTATTAACCACAGACACACACACACATCTCATCCAAAAAAAATTCCAGATCCTTAAAGCAAGAAAAATGCTGTACTAAAAGTGTTGCTGATATTTGTTTTCTTGTATTGTTTGTGTTTAGTTTGGAAATATATTTAACACAGCGATGCATTTCTCTGAATCAGTATTCATCATTTACAGCTCTATATTTTTGCAGTGTTCTGAAAGTGGAGATGTTTTAAAGTGGAACAGTTTAAATGTAGTTTAATGAGATGCTTTCTAGTGGCTTCTGATTGAGCAAGGTCAATGCACACTTAGAGAGCATGTCTACTGTTTTAATGTCAGCAGAAACACTGAATGCTCATTACCTTTTAAAAGTAAAATAATCCAAAAAGTGCACATTAAAGTAATAATATATTATTATAATGTTTTTAGACAAACCTGGAAACATTTTACCATTCAAATCAACCAAACCACCATTCAAAAGATATGGATAAGTAACCGTTATCATTACAAAACAGCATTACTTAAAACCATATCTTTAATTTTAATAGCTAATTCATACAAGTTCACATTTAGCAATGACATATTAATTTGATCGAAGGTGATGGTAAACACTTTGCCATTACAATCATTTTTAAATATATGAAATTACATATTTGCACTATTAATAAACTTCAAGATATATCATGAAATATATTAATTTTGTCCAAAAATCCTTAAAAATTGCAATGTTAATGTAGTTTAATATTTCCACCGTCTAATTATTTGATGAGCATAAAATACTACAATTCCCAAATACGAATAATATTGTATGTTGTATCATTGCAATAAAAATAACTAACCGCTTAATTGCATTAATGTCACTTCAAAAGGAAAATTGTGTTTATGCATAATACATTTCCATGTGCAATGAAAAAAATACACTTTACTGATCTTAATTTACACATCTGAGAGAAGAATGTGTTACTATTATGACTTGCTTATCTAGAATTAGTTTATAGGTGATCTTTATCTCTTTATTGAGATTTAGAAAAAGAGTAACAGAAATTATTAGCAGAATGACATAGAAAGACCTCAAACGCAGTGTTTTTTATGGTACAATTCTACAATTTCTACAATAATAAATCATGAAGCCAGATAAGTCTCAAAAACAACACATTTGCAAAAATAAAACATGCACAGCACAATTCACATTTGCGAAATCCAATTGGTGCATTCAAAGCACAATTCATAAATACACAAATTCAATTCATAAATTCATAATCCAGTTTGAGAATTTACAAGTAAAAAAACATTAATTTTCCCCAAATGAATTGGATGTGTGCAATTATGAATCGTATTTTACAAATTGTTTCCAATTTTCGAAATGAATTTGTGTATTTGCGAATTGTGTTTTGAATTCAAGAATTAGATTTGTGTATTTACGTATTGTGTTTTGAACTGATGAATTAAATTTGTGTAATTACGAATTGCATTTTCAAATGACAAATTAAATTTGTATATTTACAAATTGCGTTTTGAACTGACGAATTAGATTTGTGATTTACGAATTATGTTTTGAACTGACGAATTAGATTTGTGTACTCACGAATTACGTTTTGAACTGACGAATTAGATTTGTGTATTTGCAAATTGCGTTTTGAACTGACAGATTAGATGTGTAGCTATGAATTCTGTTATAAACTGATGAATTAGATTTGTGTATTTACGTATTGTGTTTTGAACTGACAAATTAAATTTTTGTATTTATGAATTGTGTTTTGAACTGACGAATTAGATTTGTGTACTTACGAATTGCGTTTTGAACAGACGAATTAGATTTGTGTGTTTATGAACTGCGTTTTGAACTGACAAATTAGATTTGTGTGTTTATGAATTGCGTTTTGAACTGACGAATTAGATTTGTGTGTTTATGAACTGTGTTTTGAACTGACGAATTAGATTTGTGTACTTACGAATTGCGTTTTGAACAGACGAATTAGATTTGTGTGTTTATGAATTGCGTTTTGAACTGACGAATTAGATTTGTGTGTTTACGAATTGCGTTTTGAACTGATTATTTAGATTTGTGTATTTATGTTTTGTGTTTTGAACTGAAAAATTAGATTTGTGTACTTAAGAATTATGTTTTTAACTGACAAATTAGATTTGTGTATTATGAATTGCGTTTTGAACTGACGAATTCGATTTGTGTATTTACGAATTCTGTTTTGAACTGATGAATTAGATTTGTGTATTTAAAAATTCTGTTTAAAACTGCTGAATTATATTTGTGTATTTACGCATTGTGTTTTGAACTGATAAATTGGATTTGCGTATATACAAACTGGTTTTGTGTATTTATATATTGTGCTTTAAATTGACGAATTGGATTTGTGTATTTATGTACCGCATGTCTTTGAACTTGTGGGGAAAACCAGAGCAACTGGAGGAAACCCACGCGAAGGGAAAACATACAAACTCCACATAGAAATGCCAACGGACCCAGCCGTGGCTCGAACCAGCGACCTTCTTGCTGTGAGGCAAAACCACAACCTACAGCAAAACCTCTGTTTTGAATTTACAAATTCAATTTTGTAAATTTTTGTAAATGTAAATTGTGTATAAATTGTATTTTGTAAATGTATCACTATTGAGACTGATCTAGCTCCTAAACTACATACCTGGTGGTACCTGGTACGTAAAAACCCAACAAAAAACTCTGCAGCGGCATCAGTCCAGCAGTGCATACAAAGGCTTCTCTTGTTAGTTTTGAGCATGATATGCATCTAACACTCATTGAGAAAAAAAGATTAAAATAAAGATCAGTCTATATACCAGGGGACTTACTTCTGCCTCCATTATTTACTGTAAAGAGGTGTAAAGCTTGATGAAGAGAGAGAAAAGAGCACACAGGGTTCAGATCAAACCTGTCTGAGCAGAGATGAGCGTCTCGTCCTGAAGACCAGCACTGACCACTGAGCCCTGCTGGTCCTGCCAGGTCACCTCTTTATCACACACACATACACAGGCAGAGGGTCAGAGGAAACTGATTCTATGATGTTTATGCATCTACAGAAATACTAGCACAAGCACACTTTCAAGCGAAACAAGGAAGTTTGAGAAAAAATAATAATTGAATGCTTGAGTCTCATTTAATATTGTCTAAAGTTTATATTCAGATGGTTAAAGCATGACCTAAATAAAGGTTCTTCTCTGAGATAAATATATCTGCTGTGTGTGTGTTTTTTAATACTTTTATCTGACATTCAAGACTCAAGTAAAAAACAGAAAAGAATTTAGTTTTTATAACCTGAATCAATCATTTGTTTTCAGGCTAATATTAAGTGAAATTTAAAGTCCCTATGAACCGAAAGCTGCGACCGTTTTTAAAATTTTGATTTAATTTGTTTTTATTGTGAAGCAGTTCCTAGACAAACGGAATATTAAATGAGAAAACAGTGGCCGTGGCTTGTTTTTTTCTACTGCAGGCTGAAAGGACATTGTAAGCAGGCATTTCATTGAGAAAGATTACAGTTATTACAACCTAGCAGACGACACCTCCTCATCATTTCTGAGGGTTGTTGTTAGCCACGCCCAGTTCCTTAGATATACATAATCTAACAATTTAACTGAAAACAAAAACAGAAAGTGCACTTTCAGATTTTAATTAAAGATTAGAAGATTAGAACCCTTTTTAATGACATTTAAAGATTAATTGTTCACCACTAAACTAGCAATGTGAGCTAACAAAATCATATGGTTAGTTTTGAATTCTTAGAGACTTTAAGTGAAAAGCTGTTCTGTTTGTCATCAAACTTCTTATTTTTGTTTGAAACTGTGCTTGGCTTTTTTATTACAATTATTATTATTTTAATGATATGGCAACTGGTTTGATATTTTCTGTTTAATACAATCTTCACGCCCTCTTATATAAAAAATATATATCTGAATTTGTTCTAAAAATACAGTCTTGTGTACATTAGTATTTTGCAAAGCAAAAAAAAAAAGTAAAAATGTGATTAAAAACGTGTTAAAAACATAAATAATAAACAAAAGAATAATAAAACATAATATTTTGATTGTATAAGTAAAAAAGGCCATTTTTGGTTTTAAAAGTGGCTTTAAAATCCATTGTGATAATAAATAATGTGTTCCTTTAAAAGCTGTATGTATGTCATTTGGCTTGATATTTTATGTCTAATGATATGAAACATCTTCAGGTTCTCTTAGATTTACTGTTTGTTTACATCAGTATTTTTCAAAGTGAAAAAGTAAAAATGTACTTTAAAGATAACAAATATATAAGTAACAAAACAATAATATGTAAATTAAATAATAAGTATTTTTTTAAAGGTCAATTTTGATGTAATGGTGGTTTTAAAATCCAATTTAAATGCATTGTGATAATTTTATGTGTGCTTATAAAAGATCAAATGCCACCTGGTTTGATACTTTGTATGCAAATGCCACACATCAGGATAACTTAGACATTAAAATACTTTTTGATCCCAGTTTTATGAATTAAATGTGTTCCAAAAAAAAAAAAAAACTGATCAAACGTATCTATAATTTGTGTTTACAAAAACAGAGATAAATAATTAGTTATAAATTACAACTATTAATAAGATTTTAGTTCATATAGATCAAAGAGGACGGCGACGAGTCAATAATGCACTTCAGCACTGCAGCAGTGAACAGCTCCTTTCTACACATGATTGTGCTCTATCTGCTGGTCAAACTCTGCTACTGCAGCAAATGAATTCCTGACGTACACAGGCGCTTACTGTATTCTAAAATATCTCAATAATTCCAATCCATAATAAGAGTTTCAACAAAATAAAGCTTTTAACATCTAAAAATGATGTGTGGAAGTGTATCTGGCTGTATACAGCTCAGAGTAAATCATTTGTCCAGACACAAACCAGATCCATTTACCACACACACTCTAAATGCCTCTCGTTATTCACAGCAAAACACATTAAAACTATGACAGCCCACACAAGAGAGATATATGAGATATGAAGAGGAAGACTAACCTAGAAACAAAGAGACAAAAAAAAACAACAACAACTCATCCAAGAAAAACTATATTATTCATTCGACTCATTATTGCTTAATTCACTAAACTTTAAGAAAGCAAGGGCTGGGTGATCATCTCATTTTCAGCAGTGCAAGTGTAAATTTTTGTATATAATGTATACAGAAATACCAAAACTGTACCGCTTTTGCTATATTTACACCATAAACTGTGTTGCTAATTGCTTAATTGAATACTTTTAAATACATTACTAAACAAATTATTAACTTCTAATTTTAATGCACCAATAAAATATTATCAACATCCAAAATTACTATATATATATATATATATATACATATATATATATATATATATATATATATATATATATATATATATATATATATATATATATATATATATACACACACACATAAACTAGTCAGTTTCTAGGTTAAATATTAAGAAAAAAAAGTTGTTGGGTGATAACAATTTCACAAAAACAGTTTGGTTTATAATAATAATAATAATAATAATAATAATAATAATAATAATAATAATTCCTTACTCTTTTTTCTGGACACTTAAAGCATTTTACACTTTTTATTGGGGGAATCTCCTTATCCACCATCAGTGTCCATATTTTTTATGGTTTTATTTGATTTGGTTTCATAAAATACAAATATGGTGTGCCCATAATTGACCAAAAAACAAACAAACAAGGCAGTATATTTAGTGCATTTATAGATTACTGAGTATAGAAAAATCCCATAAAATAGTTTTAAATGAAAAACAGAAATAGTGTAGTGTGTGTGTATGTGTGTATATATATATATTACAATTCATATGCAGAGTAAGACCTGGATTGAAGATATTTTTTAAAATTTGATTCATAGTGACTTTAATTTCAACTTCAAATATACTGATAATCATATATGTTGCCCAGCCCTTAAAGTTCTCATGAAAGTTCTCTTAAGAAAAAAGCAAACAAAAAGAGGAAAATACATGCAAAGCTCCACTGTAAACACACTCCAGGAGAGACTTGCCTTTCCTGCCGTTGACTGCAGGCCCGTTTGGCCTCATTTCACTTGCTTTAACACAACAACAGGAGCAACACAATCAAAATAGTGCAAACCAAAAAAAAAAAAAAAACTATCAAAATAGACAAACCAGAATAATCAATTCTTCACATCTTGAGTGCCATGTTTAAAAAAAAAAGGAATGAGAGAGTATTTCAGGCAGCAGTATCAGTGGGACGGATGGTGAAGGTGGCAGACGTTCACACACACACACACACACACACACACACACACACACACACACACACACACACACACACACACACATACATACATACATACACACACACACACACACACACACACACAAACACAACAGGCCAGATCTTGTGACAGAAACAACGGATGTGGCAGATGGGAGTGGAGGAAGTGTGATCGGTTGGAAACTCAAGTCTGTTTGTGTTTGGACAGTAATGTTTGTGTACCAATTTTTCATTTATAAACGTGACGCTGTCACAGACCTGAAGCCTACAGTTTGTAGACAGACAAAAAAACAGTCAGATAGACAGATAGACAGATAGATAGATAGATAGATAGATAGATAGATAGATAGATAGATAGATAGATAGATAGATAGATAGATAGATAGATGGACAGATGGATAGATGGATAGATGGATAGATAGATAGACAGATAGATAGATAGATAGATAGATAGATAGATAGATAGATAGATAGATAGATAGATAGATAGATAGATAGATAGATAGATAGATAGATAGATAAATAGATAGATAGATAGATAGATAGATAGATAGATAGATAGATAGATAGATAGATAGATAGATAGATAGATAGATAGATAGATAGATAGATAGATAGATAGATAGATAGATAGATAGAACTAATTGAGTCCTTCAGGCTTGTTTGAAACCTATAGGTAAGTATGTTGAAGCAGGGTTGGAACTAAACTGTGCAGAGCTGTGGCCCTCCAGGAACTGGCTTTGACACCTTAGCCTTATGGGACAGTTTACCCCAAAAATTTAAATTCATTCACTATTTATTCTTCCTCGAATGGTTCCCAACTTCTCCTTAAAAAAAATGATGAAGCCTGTTGCTTTAAAAGTATTAAGCAAATCAACTATGTGCATAATTCTAAAAATTAAGTTACATCAACTTAGCAATTCCAAGTTACAAAGGGGTTATTCATTAACCTGTCACTTTAAAGGGACGTTCACTCAAAAATGAAAATGTACTCACAACTTAAGCTCCTTAAAGTGGTTCAAAACTGTACTGAAAAACTGTAACCATAAAATAGAAAAAAACAAATACAGTACTTCAAAACAATTAGCTAAATTTACACCATAAACTGTTACTTATTGACAAATTGAATACACTTAAAATAATTAACAAACAAAAATACTGACTTGTTTCAACCCAGTTCTGGGTTAAACAGTTGGACAAACCCAAGTGTTGAGTTAATAACAATTTTAGTTATTGGACAACTCAATTACACATCCAAAAAAGTTTTTTTTTTGCTTGTTCAAACTATTTATTTATTAAACTACTTATTTAAAATGAGCTGAAACAACACAATTCTTGAGATTTCACTGGGACAACTTAATTTTTTTTGTTGAATCCACATAAATTTGTTAAAAGTGTTAAGTTAAATTAATCGATTTGTGCTGGGACAGCATGAATGAATTGTGTGGTTCCCTGCATTTTTTATAGTGTATGAACCCAACAGCTAGTTTGTTCCATATTTGACCTAAAAAGTCGTGTATTTTAGTGCATATACATTAGGTACAGAAATGAAATGAAAACCTGTATGCATTGACTTCCATAGCAGAAAAGATAAATAATGTGAGAGTCATTGGTTACAGGTTTCCAGCTTTTAATCGAAATATTTTCTTTAGAAGAAAGAAACTCATAAAATCTGGCAACCATTTGAGGGAAAGTAAGTAATGAGTACATTTTCTTTTTTGGGTGAACCACCCCTATTAAAAGTGACAAGTTGTTGGGTAAACCACTGCTATCTCACTGCAATTCTTACCTTTTTGATTCAGTGGCTAATTCGTATGAAATCATACTCGTGCAACTTAGTATGTTTTGCCTGTCCCTTAATGATGTTTGGGTTTAGGGGTGTGGCTAAGTGCCACACCTCCTTTTAACAACCATACATTTTCATACAACTGAACTAAATCAACTGACAAAATGTAAAATACATATGTTTCCGTGTGAGATCAGGCTGGGTAAACCCACTGTAACTTGAACTAATCATTCATTTTCTTTTCGGCTTGGTCCCTTTATTAATCAGGGGTCGCCACAGCAGAACGAACCGCCAACTTATCCAGCATATGTTTTACGCAGCAGATGCCCTTTCAACTGCAACCCATCACTGGGAAATACCCATACACTCTCATTCACACACATATATTTCAGACAATTTAGCTTACCCAATTCACATAGAGCATGTCTTTGGACTGTGGGGGAAACCAGAGCACCACTCCACACAGAAATGCCAACTGACCCAACCGAGGCTTGAACCAGTGACCTTCTTGCTGTGAGGCGACAGTGCTATTATATAATTATGCGCATAGTTAATTTACTATAGATAATTTTAAGGCAACAGCTTAAGTTGACCTAATTGGAACCACTTGAGGTAGAGTAGACAGTGAGTACATTTGTAATTTTACAGTGTATATAGTGCTGGGACTGACTTTACTCTTATTAAAAACTGAATATAGCACTACTGACATTAAAGCTATCTGACATGATATGAGACACAGTTATAAAACAAGTTCCTTGGCAATCTGCGAGAATACACTGAGTGTTTAGAGACATATGCGTTTCTGAGAGAACATCATTTGAGCGATAAGAGAACAAACGCAAAGCAGAACATCATGCCTATAAAACTAATGACAGAACAACACAGACACGCTGAGAAAAATGCTTCATTGGATTTACTCGACTTTTTTAAGGTAACTGGTTGCAAACAAGGGCGGCACGATGGCTCAGTGGTTAGCACTGTCGCCTCAGAGCAAGAATGTTACTGGTTTAAGTCCCGTCTGGGCCAGTTGGCATTTCTGTGTGAAGTTTGCATGTTCTCCCTGTGTTCTCGTAGGTTTCCTCTGAGTAGTCCAGTTTCCCACATAGACATGTGCCATGGGTGAATTGAAAAAAAACTAAAAACTAAATTGGCCATAGTATATGAGTGTTGTGTGTGTGTGTGTGTGTGTGTGTGTGTGTGTGTGTGTGTGTGTGTGTGTGTGTGTGTGTGTGTGTGTGTGTGTGTGTGTGTGTGTGTGTGTGCGTGTGCATGTGCGTGTTTCCTAGTGCTTGGTTGCAGCCGAAAGGACATTTGCTGCATAAATAATATTGTGGAATAGTTGGCGGTTCATTACATCGTGGCAACCTCTGATAAATCTGAGACTACACCGAAGGAAAATTTATAAATGGTTGCAAACTATATATAGGCTGAATTAAATCAAACAAATTCAATTTAGTAATGTTCAGCTTAATTTGTTTGTTAAACATAAGAACATATAAATTGTTTGCAACCAACTTTACAAAATTTCTAAATCCATGAACCATTTTCAGTGTAATAAGTGACAAAAAACACAAATATAAACTGCTTTACACAATGTCACAATAAGACTAAGGAAAAAAACTAAAGCTACCAGTCTTGGTCACATTCACATATAAACACAAGATGCTTGCAATGGAGCTGGCCTCATGAACCCTCGGAGCAAACCCAGAGAATTCTATACATCTCTAGAGGAGACATCAGCTCAGGACCATTGCAGACAGGTTTAATTCAGCCAGAAGCTCTTTCTGAACGATTAAACCATCAACACTGATGCTACACACCTGGGTAAGCCTCAACTTCTTCTTCTCCATCTTCTGAGAGAGGAATGAGAGGGGGAAACATCAGCGCTCATGCACAACTACAACCACGCATGTCATTTTCATGGGCATGTGTGTATTTGTGTGGACAAAACGGTAACACTTTATGATAACCTAACACTATGAAGCAATTACTAAGCATTAGCAAATAGTGAATTCATTTTTTGTTAAGCATTGACGCCACATTAATAAACGTTAGTGAGCAGTTTAAAACGGAAGCTACAAATGCTGTATTCTTGACTTAAAACTAGGCCCACACGGAATCTGCGCACGCAGAAATCCATAGATTTTTAGCCCATCACTGAGTGTATGTATTTACTTCTGTAAATGTGAATTTATATTTATTCAGTTTTTAAATTAATTTCAGTAATATATTATTGACTATTCTTTTTTTTTTTTTTACAATACAGTTTTTAAAGTAGTATTTTCTGTCTTTTAGTTCATATATTATATAATATACTTGCTTTGTTAACCAAATAATTGGATCTAAATCAGGAGTGCTCAACCCTGTTCCTGGAGATCTACCTTCCTGCAGATTTCAGTTGCAACTTTTATCAAACACACCTGCCAGTAATTATCAAGAGCTGTTCAGGTTCTATTTAACTGGTTCAGGAGTATTTGACCAAGGTTTGGAGCTGAAATTTGCAGGAAGGTAGATCTCCAGGAACAGGGTTGAGCAGCCCTGATCTAGAATTTGAATTGTAAACACTAAATAAAAGTTATAAGGCTATTAATTTTTAATTTCATACTTTAAGTTTTTAGTTATAATAATCCCAAAATAATTCAACATAAATGGCCAGAATGTTTAAACTAAATTATAGACAGAAACTTAACTATTTAGAAACTAAACTATCCACAGAAATAGCAAAAAAAATGTCTGAAGATTTTGTCTGGCCCTACTTATAGCCACATTTATAATTTGCTTAATAATTGTACTTTCATACATTGTTAATGATTTATTTTTCAATACTAAATTAAGCATTGCATTATTTACAAACCAGTTATTTAAGTGTAGCTGGTGTTTTTTTAAGATCATTCAGAATGAGTTAGTAAATGATTAATAAACTATTTAAATTAACATTTATAATTCTTTTTAATTCCTTATTATTCAGGCATTTATTAATAGTTTATTTGTATGTTAATAAATGCTTTATTAACTCAACTTCATCCAGTGTTGTGACTTAATCTAAGGACTATTTATACTTTATGAATCGCTTATAAATGACAATTAAAGGCTCAGTGATATTCCAAACAGCAAAAAGTCAATGAAATAAAGGACTTTATTAATTTCTATTCATTTTAAAATGCAAAAATGAAACTGCATCAAAAAAATTACCTTTTCAACATTAACTAAAATAACATTACTGTACAGTTTAAACATTGCATCTTTTTATATTGTTAAATTATTATATTGTTGTTGTTTTATCCATTTTTATGTCGCATTTTGACACTCCTGTTGCTCAGCAATGTTTAAACTTTACAGTAATTTTACTTTTAAGATACGATTGCAAAGATTATTGTTCAATTGGTACTGAGCCTTTAATTGTCATTTGTAAGGGATTTACAACACATAAATAGTCCTCACTTTAGATTAGGTGACAAAACATCATAAAGTTGAGTTAATAAAGCATTTATTAACATATAAAGTAACCATTACTATATGCTTGAATAATAAGATATATACATGTTCATTTCAATAGTTTAATAATCATTTAATAACCTTTTCTGAATAGTCTTAAAAGCCACCAACTACTCTTAAATACAAAAGGTTTGTAAATAATGTGATGCTTAATTTAGTAATAAAAAATCAACCAGTCACAATTTATAAAAGTACAAATATTAAGCAAATTATAAATGTGGTTATTAGTCAATAATACAATAATACGAGCTGCAGTTACAAACTGCTTACTAATGCTTATTAATGTAGAGTTAATGCTTAACAAATAATGATTAAACTAGATGCTTAATAAATGATTCATAGTGTGCAGTTATAAAGTGTTACAGACAAAACACTAATATAACAACAGAAAGTGACATACGATGCACAAACTGTGTCAAATTTAGCCAATGGGGGAATTGAGCAGTGCAATGTTGTATTAATGTGTAAGTAAAATTCCATCAAACACACTTTTACAAACCTCTTAGATGGAACTGTGCATAGATGGTTGGGTTTATTTACTGAAGTAAAAACACTAGAGCCAGAAAAAAAAGAGCAGAAAGGCTTTCGGCCAATTTACAGTAGTCAGCCAATTATTTGTTTACAATCAATCTAGCTGTTTTTAGAAAGAAACTCCACATTAGGCCTCATTCACACAGTGAACATGAGTGACAGCGACCTTTAACAACCAGGTAGACGTGTCGAGTGACATGTCAAAGTTGAGAACTCTTCAACCTATGCAAATGAAGAGCAACTTTCTTGAGTGAAAGCCAATAAAAGCATCAGTAGACCTCACATGATCCTCTCTCAGCTCGCCCAAAGGCTGGTTGTATTCATGCTGTATATACCTATACAGACCTGCATGTCGCCACTCAGAGCAATATAGGCTATATAATAATATTAAAGACAACATAAATTAAATGTAAATATAATAATGCAATTAAACTTTTTTTTCTTTCAGCAAAAAACTCTTTTTGAATTCTCTTCATCATTTGTTTTAGCTTTCCAGGGATGGTGTAATGTTGAAACAAACAATTTGATTACTTTCTTGCACTAATCGAAATGCATAACATGACTGTTCAATTACTGCGCAAGCACAATCACAAGCTGGATCGCAAGCTGGAGCGCAAGCCCGAGTCCATCCCAACCCGTCTAAAATGATAGAAAAATTAAGCCTGAACCCACCTAAACCAGTCAGGTTCCTTCGGGTTTAGGCTAAGATCTTCAGCTCTACATACTGTGTGCTCCTACTCTATTCAGTTAGTAGTGACCAGTGCTCAGTGCAAACTGCATGGGTCAACACGCAAGAGGAAATGAAGGACAGTTGATTCACAATCTGACTCCCCGGACAATTATGACTCCCCTTTGTGTGCACTCGCAACACACGCAGCCTGCAGTTAAACTCACAGCGGTTAATCATAACACTTTTATCGATAATTTTTGTTCCGCAGTTGACAGCAAGAACAAATTTACAGTAGAAGTGTTGTCTGATTGACAAGTAGCACCTATCTATGTTCAAAAGAATTTAAAACGCCTTATGGGATGAATTTATACCCAATTTTGAAAGTACAACGTACACTAATAGGTAGTGTAATCTACGCAACAATAAGTGCAGTGTGTGGGTGAGAGGGTGATTTGATGTGGTCCGGTTATGTTGTAATTTTACTATTGTGGCTCTGTGACTGCTGGTGTTGGATGCTGTATGGTTAAAAATGATGACAGTTAAAGTAACTAGGTTAATTTTGATTTAAATAAAATAAAATAAAATAAAATATTAATCTTTTGAACGTTTGGGTGGGTTTCGGATAACTTTTGGGCTGGAAAAAGTCAGCTATATCTGGCAACACTGCAGGTAAATCAATAGGCGAATGTTTCTTTCTAAGAACAGCTACATATTTTTTTCTCCCCCCGGTGAATGAATAGGTGACCACTGTAACTGTGGAATTTAATGAATTACTGAGCAGATACAGCAAACCCTTTTGCCGCAGTCAGTGTTTTCCAGTCGCACCTCTCAAACAAACACCTCAGCAAGAGCAAAAGCCAACAAGAAGCGACACAGAAAGGCAAACATACTTCTCTCCAGCGTCCCCTTTGGAGGCAGTTGTGGCAGCTGTCTTCCTCTCCGGCTGTTTATGGGGGTCCCTGTGGGGCTGGTCTGAACCGATCCACCGCGAGGATGAGCCCTGCAGAAAAACACACCAAACACCATTATTACTGTTCTTTATTATCGTAATGAAAGGCAATAAATACCCTAAACGTTGACAGGGTACTGTTAGTGAGGAAATGCTGACAAAGAAGAGATTTCAGCAAATAAAAAGCAAACTGTTATAAAATGACACATTAAAAAAAGAGGGTTATTAAAAAGCATGTTAAATAATATCATGCATATCCATCAGAATGAAGCTGGGGAGTAAAAAAAAAAACAACAACAAGTAAACATTGTGGTTGTCCATTGACATTTTGTGTGAATGAAACTAAATGATTAGCAATAACTGCACTGCAAAGGTAATACTCAATATATGGGAAAGGTAAAAATAAGGGTGATATTTGTAGGTTTTTTGTATGTCATTTTTATATATATATATATATATATATATATATATATATATATATATATATATATATATATATATATATATATATATATATATATATATATATATATATATATATATATGCTGATTTGGTGCTCAAGAAACTTTATACTTAGTTTATCGGTTATTGCAACAAAATTAAGAACATAAGTCCTAAGCACAGCATTTAATTAAAAAAGGATTTTTTAAACAATATATTTCCTGACACTTTTGATGGCATTGCTTTAGTGTAAATAAAATAAAATGTTTGAGCTGATATACATGTATATACTGATTTGCAACCTGATTTTTTTCAATGTTTACTGTATTAAACAAAATGCTTAAGATTTGGCACATGGAGGAGAGTCTTCCACGGTGATGCTAAAAGAGAAACATGCTTTCTCTCTCTCACTTTCTCTACAATCAACAAAAACAAAAATGTGGATTTAAGACAAAAGAACCACATGGGAAAAATTAAAGAGTTAAACATCACAATACAGTGAGAAAATGATTTTAAATGATGAATCCACACCCTTTCACATACAGTTGAAGTTAAAAGTATTCGCCCTCCTGTGCATTTTTTTTCTTCTTTTTCAAATATTTCCCAAACGATGTTTAACAGAACAAGGAATTTTTAACAGTATTTCCTTTATTTTTATTCTTCTGAAAGTCCTATTTGTTTTATTTCAGCTCGAATAAAAAGGTAGTCTTAAATTTTTATAAAACAATTGTATTAGGTCAATGTTTTTAGCCCCCTTAAGCAATATTTTTTTTTTACGATTGTCTACAGCAGCAGTTCCATACAGGGAACACAAGGGGGCCCCAGCAAGCTCTGTGGGGGGGTCGCTTCATATTTAATTTTTTTTAGCAGTTGACAACTAGGAGAATGATCATGTTGCCTTAGTTTATTTTATCCCCTGGCTGATCAAAAATGGACAAATGTATAATTCGTCCTCCACAAAAAAAAAAAAAAAAGAGTCTCACTGATTCGCTTTTAGCAGCTTATACTAATGACCCAAGCATACTGGACCCAGGTGAGGAAGCTACTAACATTTCGAGTCGCAGTGCTACTGGAACAAAAAATGCAGGAAATTTTCAATTAAATTCAATTCATCTTTATTTCTATAGCGCTTTTACAATGTAGATTGTGTCAAAGCAGCTTCACATAGAAGATTATAGTAAACTGAAACAGAGTCAGTTCAGTTTTCAGTGTTGAAGTTCAGTTTAGTTCAGTTCATTGTGGTTTCATTTTCACTGCTGAGAGTTCAAACGCTGAAGAGAAAATACCAAGATAGTTACCTTACCAAGATAGTTATGGTTTTATTCCGTTCTCTCAAAGAAAAGAGTTCCTGACCCAGCCACAGTGTATTATCTACACCAATGGTCTTGCTAATGAATGCATGACCGTCCAAATTAATAAGACATTTGCAGACGACTCATCCCCAATAATGAGAGTGCAAGACAAAAGAATTGACACACACCCATAATGATATGAGGGATGTCACAGCTACTGGCAAGAAACTTTAAAAAATGTGGCAACTAATTGGCAACTACTGTAATATAGGGCCAGATTAAAAGCCAAAGGTGTACGTCTTTCAGTTACAAATGGCCTACTGATGTTTTGCTTTTACATTTTACATTAGGCTATTATTTGTGCATAAATATATCTAGACATAGCAATAAACATACATTTTCTTGGGAAACAACATTTTTGTCATCTTTACTGCAAACTTATATGAGCGATAATATCATGAAATGTTGAGAGGGGCCTACAAAACTTTCTGGGGGGAAAAGGGGGACTTAGCCAAAAAAAAAAAAAAGGTTGGGAACCACTAGTCTACAGAATAAATTGTTATACAATGATTTCTAGATAAGTTCAAGATTTTACTTATTGTTTTTAAATCACTGAATGGGCAAGAACCTTCTTGTAAATCAGAACTTATTAACCTACAGTCAACTCCTCAGTCTTTAAGGTCCACAAATATAATTTTACTGCAAATTCTGTGGTCACGACTTAAACTGAAAGGAGATAGAGCCTTTGCAGTCGCTGCTCCATGTTTGTGGAACCAGCTGCCACCGGACATTACGAGTGCTTCTTCTCTTTCTATTTTTAAGTCTAGACTTAAGACACTTTTTTATTCAACTGCCTTCCCAGGTTTTTAATCCTTATAGTGCATTGTTATTTTACTGTTTTGGAATATGTGCTATGGTTTTGTTCAGCACTTTGGTCAGTGCTAAAGTTAACTGAGCTTTTTAAATAGACTTTACTTACTTACTAGTTAACCTAATAACCTAGTTAAGCCTTTAAATTGCACTTTAAACTAAATACTAGTATCTTGAAAAATATTATGTACATGTCATCATGGCACAGGTAAAAGGAATCAGTTATTAGAAATTAGTTATTAAAACTATTATGATTAAAAATGTGATTTTAAAAAATTGTTCTGCTAAACATAAATTGGGGAAAAAAAATATACAGGGGAGCTAATAATTCAGACTTCAACTATATAGTGCAGTGGTCACCAAAGTTGTTCCTGAAGGGCCGATGTCCTGCAGATTTCAGCTCCAACCCTAATCAAACACAACTGAACAAGCTAATCAAGGTCTTACCAGGTATACTTGAAACACACAGGCAGCTGTGCTGAGGCAAGTTGGAGCTAAACCCTGCAGGGACACCGGCCCTCCAGGACCGAGATTGGTGACCCCAGATATAGTGCTACAAAACAAACCTTTAAAAAGAAAAGAACATTGACTAGATCTATATAAAATAACAACACACAAAAAACGAACGAAAATCAAAGGGCTGGCTGGCTGGCTGGATGCAGGGGATGTTTGTCAGCACATAGAGCACATTGGTTATATTATTAGGGGGCAGTTTTGCAGGATTGAGCGTCTAACTTTATTCTGGGTCACCTCGATAAGGCAGGGGAAGATGGTGCAGAGTGTCCCGATGGCAGAGAGGGCATGGAGGACCTCATGTGCGGTCCGTCGGGCGGACGCTCTGTGGAGCGAGAGCGACTGTACATGGGACGCTCCATTGCGGCCCGTTGGTCTGCAGAACGAGATCGATGGTGGTACTCGTGCCGGTCCGGGGCTCCTCCGTAATTCCTGGAGAAACGTGATCAGGGGAAACAGTGTGGGTTGTTTTTGGCTGATGGTGTCCAGAATGTTGAGAGGGCAGGGTTCACTTAGTGTCCTCTTTGGCACTTTGGAAGCAAACAGTTAATAAAGCTAATCCAAATATACAGCAGTTTTTATGTGCACTGAAAAAAAAATATTCACTGGATTTACTGAATTTGTTTTTGGGTAAGTGGTTGCAAACAATTTATAGGGCTGAATTTAAGCAAACAAATTAAGTTGAACATTACTAAATGTAATTTGTTTGTTTTAATTCAGCTCAAATAAATAGTTTGCAACCATTTACCTAAACAAGAAAATTTGAAAAGCAATAAATCAGTGTGTTCCTGTAGGTGATTGTATCTGATTGACTGAAAAATATCAGTAACCTCATGATTAAGGTTTGATTAGAAAAGGGAAATACAGAATAACACATTTTTAAGCACTCTAATATAAGTAAGTATTAAAAAATAAGAAAAGGAATAGTTAAAAATGATTTTTATCGCATTCATAAAAACTGTGGAAGAAAACATTATTAGATTATTGCTGAAGAACAGATCCCATTCAGTTTATCCTGAGATAATGAGCAAATAACGCTATCTGTTTTCTGTTTTGTGCGGTTAATTTGGATTTATGGAGAAAATGAATGGGGAAAGCAGTTCTGAAATTAACACCGTTTATTTATATTTCACATATTTAATCAACACAAAAAATACACAGAGACATGTGCAGTGCATGAACAGTTGTCCAGCATCAGTAATAACAAAGGGCTGCTAAATATATATATATATATATATATATATATATATATATATATATATATATATATATATATATATATATATATATATATATATATATATATATATATATATATATATATATATTATTTTTTTAATATTCCTCAATGTTTTTGCAATGTTTTACATTTTAATTATTCAAACCAATGAGCTATTTTAATTATTCAAATCAATGAGCTAAGTTTGGTGTATATTTAGGTATAGTGCAAGACAAGTTATTTGTAACAACGACATTGTTTATTTATTACCTAATTTTAAGAAACCTTTATTTGATTAAAAATGGCATTAATATAATATATTGTGGAGATATATATATGCTATACAGATTTCTGATACATATATTATGTAATAGACTGTGCTGACTGTAATCAATTAATTTATTGATTATTATCAATCTTAAAAAAAAAAAAACTTCAAAAAACATCCAGAGTGAAATTTACTGTGAACATAATGATGTTTCATTTCTGACAGGCACTGTAAATAGCTGCCCAATCACATCAGGCTTTGCCATAATCTGACCAATCGGAGCAGAATAGGCTTTGGGAAAGGAGGGGCTTAGAAAGAATGAATCTTCAAACTAATTCTTTAACACTGTTTGGGAAATTTAAATGCTGGTGACTTTAGATGTTTAAGACAGATATAGTGCTTTGGACACATTTAAACATTAAAGAATACAAACAAAAGTAGTTACCACAATAATGAGAATTTTAATTCAAAACTAGTATTAAGAAAAAATATTGTCTATAAAATATTCTGTGTTTATAAAAGACAAAAAAATAAGAAGAAAATAGATTAAAATATGATGATTTTTCTTCAAAAGTGGGGGTTATTCTTTAGTGAAACAAGCCTGGATTGTGACAGGGCAGTAGGGATGTTCTCAGTGTTGAATATCATCCCAAATAATGTCTCTATCCTGAAACAAAAAGGCTGTTGACATTTTAGACAGGCCATAAATGGCTGACCTAAATAAACTTCAGCGCTGGTAACCCTCTGTGTCACTGTACGCCTCTATGACGGCCCGTCCTAACAGGACACAGTAACCTGACCACCACCTGCTGACTGATGGGACACATATTACCACGACGACTGCCACAAATCACTCACTTATTGGTAAACCCTCACAGAACTAAACCCTCAGCTTCCTCTGGGCTTATATATAAATACCTTTGTCAAATTTTTAAAAGTGACCTCTTTATTAACACAAACATTTTAAGAGTGTTATAAAAAAAACAGATTTAAAAAAAGCATTACAGATAACTTAATATCAGCTGGACAACTATTAACACATTGAAAACATTGAATTAGAGTGTACACACATATTGTGACAGTAGCAAACTATAAGCTCCCATTAAAAGCTCATATAGTGAAGTACTGTATTTCTATTTATTTTACGTAATTTGAAAGTGATTCTTCAAAATGAATTTCAGATTCTTTATGATGACCTTATGAGAAATGGCAATGACGATTTATGAATGAGTCATAGGCATACAGTAGCTCACCATTCGTACGAAGACAGAAGCTTGTCAAGCATAACGGTGTATATATTTTCCATTTTTCGTGGGAAATATACATTTGCAGGGACGTGAGCGCTATGACAGAGGGATGAGGAAATATAGGTGTTCTTTATTCAGCTTTTTGATTTTACACTGAGTGGGTTTTCTAGTTTTCCGCTCATTTTGACCTCATGCTGAAATTCATAAATCATTGCTAACCTGTTTATTTCATGTGCACTTTTTTGTTCCACCTTTACATTGAATATAGTGAAATAAAGCTAGCAAAAACACTTAATTAAAAAAAGATTGGATACAACTACTATTACTATTATCATTACTATTATTATTATTATTACTATTATTACTACTACTACAAAAATAACAATAATTAATAATATTAATGAATATATTGTTATTGTTGTTGTTCTCACTATTGTTTTGTTTTATTATTAGTTGTAATAGTAGTAGTAGTTGTTGTACTAGGCTTTTAGTAATAATAATAATATGTATTATTATTATTATTGTTATTATTGTTGTTGTTGTTGTTGCTTTTATTATTAATATTGCTAGTACTTCTACTACAAAAATAGCAATAAATAATAATATTAATAATAAAAATAATGAATATATGAATATTTTTGTTTTTGTTGTTGTCACTATTGTTTGTTTTAGTATTAGTAGTAATAGTAGTTGTTGTAATAGGCTTTTAGTAATAATAATAATAATAATAATAATAATAATAATAATAATAATAATAATAATGTCAATAATAATATTTATTATTATTATTATTATTATTATTATTATTATTAGTAGTAGTAGTAGTAGTAGTAGTAGTAGTACTACTACTACTACTAAATATTTATTATTATTATTATTGTTATTATTATTATTATTATTATTAGTAGTAGTAGTAGTAGTAGTAGTAGTAGTAGTACTACTACTACTACTACTACTAAAATAGCTATTATTATTATTATTATTATTATTATTATTATTAAAAATAATATTAATTAATATATGATTATTGTTGTTGTTGTCACTATTGTTTTGTTTTAAAATTAGTAGTAGTAGTTGTATAACTAATAGTAGTAGTAGTTGTACTAGATTTTAGTAAAAAATTATTATAATATTTATTAATATTAATATTGTTATTATTAGTACTACTACTAAACAAAATAGCAATAATAATAATAATAATAATAATAATAACAATAATAATAATTATTATTATTATTATTATTATTATTATTATTATTATTGTTATTATTATTATATTTAATATATATTAAAACAGGAGACCTGAGACAATCGATTTTAATGAAGGTTTCTTTAGCATATTACTAAGCATGTTAATAGCATATTACTAATAACCATTAACTTTTAAAAGCTAAATTAAAAAAATACAGAATAAAATACTATTTGTATCTATCAAAAATCATTGATTTTTTTAATCATACCTGCCAACACTACCATTTTACCCGGGAGACGGTGGTAGAAACGTCAGTAGCAATAAAACTTCCTGCCAAATGTGACACATTACAAAAATTGTGCATTATGTACAGTGGAGGAAATAAGTATTGAACACATCATGTTTTTCCTAGGAATAATTTTTCTAAAAGAGCTGTTGACATGGAATTGAACCAGATTTTGGTAAAAACCCAAACAATACAAACATAAAAATAAAACAAAAGAAATGAGTTGTGTAATAACAACGGAATGACATAAGGAAGAAGTACTGAACTACTGAAATGTATTTAATATTTTTTATAAAAGGCTTTTTTTGGTGACAGCAGCTTGAAGACACTTTGCATGAAGAATGAAGTGATGAATTGCTCAAGTGTGAGTTTTTTACAGACCTCAACAGAGTGTAAAAATCTTGATAATTCTGTGGGTCTCGTCTATCAAGTCGGATCTTTAATTTGTATTTTTTAATTGGATATAGCTCAGGTGATTGGCTGGGCCATTCTACAGCTTGATTTTCTTACTCAGAAACCACTGTGAGAGTTTCCCAGGTTGTGTTTTGGATCATTGTCTTGCTGAAAATGTCTTGCATCCAGTGAAAATTTCAAGTCAACGGCACCTTGAGAAATATGCTTTCCGAGAGAAAAATATTGACGTGTTCTATACTTATTTATCCCACTGTATTTATATCAAGACATCAGCAGAAAGCTGTAAGGATTCAGGTTTCTCAACATCAGAGATCCTCATGAATGGAGGTTTTCAATTGCAAATGCAGTGTTTTGAAAACCTGGCCATTTGCTTAAGCTGAGAGGAGGTCAGGGTTTGAGAAAGCATGTGTTAGTGGCATTTTGAAGCAGAGTTGTTAATGTGACAGACATGGACGGCAGACATGACTCTACCTGAGATCCTGCAGGTCACTGTCATGAGGCTGACTGTGTCGGGTTCGAGGTAACGTGAGAAAATGACTGCAGGCACATGAGAGAATATATACATGGACTTTCAGAAGAGAGATGGAGGACTGGAGGGAAGAGAGAGGATTATGCTGTTTTGAGCTGATGATGAGGATGTTGATGAAGTGGGATGAACCCAAACTCTTCATGTGAAAGAAATGTGGTTAGAGTTCAGTGAAAGCAAATCACACACCTAATAAATACTGTATCAGATCAGCTTAAATCAGAGCTGTGATAATGACATTAAAGGTGCCCAAAAAAAAAAACAGGATAGGTTTAATTGAATAAACATGTAAATATGCTAACTTATTTAGCTAACTTATCTAGCTTATTTTAATCTGCAATTATAAAATCTATTTCTCAAATTATTTCAATGCATGATGCTCACTAGAACAAACTTTATTTATTTATTTATTTATTTATTTAAAAGAACAATAAGAAAAAGATAGGAAAAATAAATCTTATTATTGTTATTATTATTATTATTATTACTAATAATAATGAATAAAATAATGTAAATGTATTATTATTCTTGTTATTAATATTATTACTTGCAGAAAGTAGATTTCATAATTATGAGTAATTTATTATTATTATTATTATTATTATTATTATTATTATTATTATTATATTACTGCCAGAAACCCCCAGTGTTGATTATTATTATTATTATTATTATTATTATTATTATATAATACAATGTAAACACACACACACACACACACACACACACACACACACACACACACACACACACACACACACACACATATACATATATATATATATATATATATATATATATATATATATATATATATATATATATATATATATATATATATACAGTTGAAGTCAGAATTATTAGCCCCCCTGAATTATTAGCACCCCTGTTTATTTTTTTCCAAAATTTCTGTTTAATGGAGGGAAGATTGTTTCAGCACATTTCTAAGCATAATAGTTTTAATAACTCGTTTCTAATAACTGATTTATTTTATCTTTGTCATAATGACAGTAAATAATATTTTACTTGATATTTTTCAAGACACTTCTATACAGCTTAAAATGACATTTAAAGGCTTAACTTGGTTAATTAGGTTAACTAGGCAGGTCAGGGTAATTAGGCAAAGTATTGTATAATGATGGAATGCTCTGTAAATTATTGAAAAAAAAAATAGCTTAAAGAGGCTAATAATTTTGTCCCAAAAATGGCTTTTAAAAAATTAATAACTGATTTTATTCTAGCCGAACTAAAACAAATAAGACTTTCTCCAGAAGAAAAAATATTATTAGACATACCGTGAAAATTTCATTGCTCTGTTAAAAATAATTTGGGAAATATTTAAAAAAGAAAATAAAAATCAAAAGGGGGCTAATAATTCTGACATCAACTGTATATATATATATATATATATATATATATATATATATATATATATATATATATATATATATATATATATATATATATATATATATAATAGAATCAATATAATATATACATAACATTATAACATTATAAAATTATAAATATAACATCATTTTATGGTTCATTATTATTATTATTTTTTATTGTTGTTATCATAAAGTATATAAATATAATAAAATTATAATGTAATCATAAATATAACAAAAAATCTAATTAATAAAATTTTATTATTATTATTATTATTATTATTAATATCATTGTTATAAAATACATAAATCATATAATTATACATAATCATATAATTATACATAAATCATATAATTATAATATAATAAAAGTATAATATAATAAAAATATTACAAAAAGTCTCATTCATATAATAATAATAATAATAATTATTATTATTATTATTATTATTATTATTATTATTATTATTATCATTATTATTATTATTATTATTAGTATTATTATTATTATTATTACTATTATTATTTGTAGTAGTATTATTAAGAATATATTATAATATAATGTATTATAATGTAAATATAACGTAAAAAGCTAATGTATTTATGTTTAAAAAAATTATATTTTACATTTATACTTTCATTGTTTATTATCATTATTATCATTAGCTGCTTTGACACAATCTACATTGTAAAAGCGCTATACAAATAAAGCTGAATTTAATTGAATTGAATATTGTTTTTAACAATTTATGACAAATTACTTACAAGAAAACATAGCATAGGACTGATGATCTTTGATGCATTGACACTCACACAGACACAGTTGTTCCTTTACATTTTGTGTTTTCGTGCTTTTGAATCAAATGTTAGTCAGAAATCCAAACCCTTTTCCGACAGAACATAATACTGAGATAGAAATGTGTCTTACCTCTGAGAAGGAGGCATGCTGGGAGATCGCGAGCGCGCTCTGTTGATATCAGCAGACCGAGAGCAGTGATTGGACGATAAGACTTGCTCAGGCACAGAGAGGGTGGAGCTCTGGAGGTCCCTGCCGTTTCTATAGTCTGAAACAAATGACACAGAATTAATTAGTCATCCTAATTGTGTTACAACATTTCATGCAAAAATGACAATGCAGGTGAAGAGGGAATAAAAAACTCAAATTTATAACCATTTACTTAATTAACAGTAGATTAAATACATAGATTGCATGAGTTATAATTTTGTATCATAAGCATGTAAACGTGTAATATTAAAATATGCAAATGTGCCATTTTTCCATTGAAGGAGCATTCAAAAGATATTTGGAAATTGCTTTTAAGCAACAGTAACCGACCAACACCAAACACACTTGCAGCCAACCAGCAATAAAAGAGGCGTGTCTTGTAACTATAGCGGAGAGTAAAGTCTAGAGTGGTGAGAAGTTAACGATAATTATTTATATTATTACAACAATACAATTACCATACAATAATAATTACTGTTTAGTTAGGCATTATTAAAATACAATTGATTAAGTAATGTAATAAATAGTGAATAATACTTCGCATAATTACTGTTTTTATATTACTGTGAGGTTTGGGTTTAGGGTCTAGCAACAGCTGAATAGCGAAAGGGGTGGAGACCTGATGGACTGTAGGCGTATTTGTTTGGCTGAAATAACAACATTGTTGGGTAAAATAAGCTTAGAGCACAAATAAATATTCAATAATTTGCATGCATGCATGTTCTCCACGTGTTGGCGTGGGTTTCCTCTGGGTGCTTGCGTTATAGGCATTCGTTATAGGTAAATTGAATAAACTAAATTAGCTGTCGTATATGTGTGTGCATGTGAGAGTGTATGGGTGTTTCCTGGTGTTGGGTTGCAGCTGGAAGCATACGTTGAAAAAAAATTTGCTGGATAAGTTACCAGTTCATTCCGCTGTGGTGACCGCTGATTTATAAAGGGACTAAGCCGAAAAGAAAATGAATGAATGAATGAATGAATGAATGAATGAGTGAGTGAATGAATGAATGAATGAATGAATGAATGAATGAATAAGTAATTTTCATGCATTTTTATTACAAACACAGTCCGGTTAAAAGTTTGTTGTTTGGTTATTTTTTACTTTGAGACAATATTCAAGACAGAGCCAAAGATTTTGACTGAGGGAATTTGAGGATTATCAATATCAACAACAACAACAACAACAACAACAGAGTAATAACTGTTGTTATTATTTGCCTGTTTTTGTTTATTATTTTTATTATTATTACACATTTTTATATAGGGAATTTGGGGGATTTTAACAGCCAAATAATAACAATAAGTAATAAATAAATACATAATAATAATACTATTAATACTAATACTAATAATAATGATAATAATAATAATAATAATAATAATAATAATTATTATTATTATTATTATTATTATTATTATTATTATTATTATTATTATTATTATTATTATGCTGTTATTATTTGGCTGTTTTTGTTTACTACTTTTATTATTATTATAATAAGGGAATAGGGGAATAGGGAATAGGGGAATTTTAACAGCCAAATATTAGTAATAAAAAATAAATTATTATTAATAATAACAATAATAATAATAATAATAATTATTATTATTATTATTATTATTATTATAGTTGTTATTATTTGGATGCTTTTGTTTATTATTATTATTATTATTATTATTATTATTATTATTATTATTATTATTATTATTATTATCATTATTTTCACAGAGGGAATTGGGAAATTTTAACAGCCAAATAATAATAATAATAATAATAATAATAATAATAATAATAATAATAATAATAATAATAATAAACAAAAGCATCCAAATAATAACAACTATAATAATAATAGTAGTAATAATAATAATAATAATAATATTTGTTATTAATTGGCTGTTTTATTATTATTATTATTATTATTATTATTATTATTATTATTATTATTATTATTATTTACAAAGGGAATTTGGGAAATTTTACCAGCCAAATGATGAAGGTGATAATAATAATAATAATAATAATAATAATAATAATAATAATAATAATAATAATTATTATTATATTATTATTATTATTATTATTATTATTATTATTATAAAAATAATAACATATTAATAAGAATAAGAATGTTATTATTTATCTGTTTCTGTTCATTATTATTATTATTATTATTATTATTATTATTATTAATAGCATTATTATTATTATTATTATTATTAATTTTACAGAGGGAAATTGGGTAGTTTTAACAGCCAAATAATAATAATATTAATAATAATAATAGTTGTTGTTTATGTCTGCAGCGTCTTGCCATTATTTGTGCTTAATTAGTCATATTCCTACATGTTAAATTGCACTGAACCATTGATTTAACACTGTTTTTGATGATATATTGTATCCTGCTGTGCGTTTCTGCAATAACCGCTTCTCAAATTGCTGTAAAAGTTGCTTTTAAAAGCCAATATGTTCCAGCCATGAATTAACTGAAAACCCATTAAATGAGAAAACAGCTTTCACAACCAAAAGTAGAATAATGACTTTTTTTCTCCCTCCTCCCCATGCACGAGCCGTCAGCTCACTCAGCCTGATGGCATTTCATTACCCAGCATTCACTGCGGCCACGCTAAGGTCAGTGCCTCCTCGTGATTACTAAAGATTGATGTTCAACTGACTGTGTCGCACATTAAAGCAGGCCAAAGGTAGAACAATGTAGCAAAATAGAAGTTTAGAGGAGGAAAACTCTGTTTCCGATCAAGTTTTTTTAAATTATTATTTTATATTATTGACTCATAATTGATTTAGATCATTTGATGTTTTATTATTTAGCTAATGTATTACTCTGCATACTAAAAACTGCATTTTTTGAGCAAGTTCTGAATAATAATAAAGAATATTGCAGCACATTTAAAAAAAAAATGGGGAAAAAATAAACAAGCGGTCTAATAATTCAGGGGGGCTAATAATTCTGACTTCAACTGTATATACATTTATTTTTTCCCCAATTTCTGTTTAACAGAAAGAAGATTTTTTTCGTCACATTTCTAAACATAATAGTTTTAATAACTCATTTCTAATAACTGATTTATTTTATCTTTGCCATGATGACAGTAAATAATATTTCACTAGATTTTTTTCAAGACACTTCTATACAGCTTAAAGTGACATTTAAAGGCTTAACCAGGTTAATTAGGTTAACTAGGGTGGTTAGGGTAATTAGGCAAGTTATTGTATAACGATGGTTTGTTCTGCAGACAATCGAAAAAATATATAGCTTAAAAGGGCTAATAATTTTGACCGTAAATAACTTTTTTAAATTAAGAACTGCTTTTATTCTAACCAAAATGAAACAAATAAGACTTTCTCCAGAAGAAAAAATATTGTCAGACATACTGTGAAGATTCTTCTATTAAACGTTGTTTGCGAAAAATTCAAAAAAGAAAAAAAAAATCAAAAAGGGGCTAATAATTCTGACTTCAACTCATTCACACACACACTACAGCCAATTTAGTTTATTTAATTCAGCTACAGGATAGCACATGTCTTTGGACTGAGGGGGGAAACCAGAGCACCCGGAGGAAATTATTTCTGATAATTAATGTTTAAAAAAAATTATATATATTTTTTTTTTGGATTATCATACATTAAACTATCCTCTTTATGATCAATTTAACATATTTGCTGAATGAAAAACATTGCATTTCTTAAATAATACAGTGCACATTTTATAACTATTCTTTTTTATAAGGTCTATATGTTTAACCAGGCAGTTTTGTTGCTTTTGTAAAGCAATTGCATTTGCTACAGTACATTTAATATTCGTTTGTTGTATCTGCTAAGAACACACATACAGTTAAAGGCATAATTATTAGCCTTCTCTAAAATTTGTATTTCAACATTTGAAATGCAAGTGCTGTTTAACAGAGAGGTTTGATCAATTTATTAAATGCAATAGTTTAATAACTAATAAATATTAGTATTCAGTTTAAAGTGCAATTTAAAGACCTAACTAGGTTAATTAGGTTAACTAGGCAAATTTGGTTATAAAGGCAAGTTATTGGACAATAGTGGTTTGTTCTGTAGCCAACATAAAAATAAAAATTATTTCTTAAATAGGCTAATAATATTGACTTTAAAATATTATTTATTTATTAAAAACTGCTTTTATTCCAGCCAAACTTAAAGAAACAAAATCCAGAAGAAAAAAATGATAGGAATTACTTTGAAAATGTCCTTGCCTTGTTAAACATCACTTGGAAAATATTTGAAAACCTTCACAGGAGAGCTAATAATGGGTCTTCCACTATGCATGCGCATACACACTTCTTCTGAATGTGCCTTGTGTGTTTCAGCGCAGACCCTGCATCCACACCGGTGCATCATTGCTGCAATAAATGAACGGCTGCAAAACAACACCAGCAGCACAGAGCGCATGAAGGGAAAGTAGCGATCTATAATTCCTCTGAATGTTAATCATCTCCTCCTGGCGGAAAGCACTGCATCAGCACTTTACAAGCGGCCCGCAGACCAAGCCAAAATCAATGACAAACACAGAGGAAGAGAAAGAGAGTGCTGGAGGGAGGGCTTCCCTCACTCACAAACGCCACCACTGGAATATTAAGAAGGCTGTGTGGGCGTGTGTGTGTGTGTGTGTGTTCATTCAGGCTTTCCCTTCTGTCTGATGTGATTGTACAGATGAACATTTTGGCACCAGGCTGATAAGTGATGATGACACCTAAACTGTAGACCAGTGTTTCCCAACCCTGTTCCTGGAGGCACTCCAACAGTACATATTTTGGATGTCTCCCTTATCTGACCCATTAACTTTAGGTTTTGGAGTCTCTTCATGCAAAGTCATCATGCAAAGGCAAAAGATCCTACTTATTAGAACTATTTTTAAAATGAGGTTATTATAACAGTGGTTAGCACTGTCGCCTCAGCAAAAAGATCACTGGTTTGAGTCTCGGCTGAGTCAGATGGTATTTCTGTGTGGAGTTTGCATGTTCTCCCCGTGTCGGCGTGGGTTTCCTCCAGGTGCTCCAGTTTCCCCCACAGTCCAAAGACATGCGCTATAGGGGAATTGAATAAACTCAATTGAGCGTAGTGTATGAGTGTGAATGAGTGTGCATGTGTGTTTCCCAGTGTTGGGTTGGGGCTGCAAGGGCATCCGCCGTGTAAAACATATGCTGGATAAGTTAGCGTTTATTCCGCTGTGGCGAGCCCTGATAAATTAAGGAACTAAGTCAAAGGAAAATGAATGAATGAAACTGCCATACTTAAAAATGTGTTGAAAAAAAAGTTCTTTATTTTTTATTTCTATTTGAAATTTCACAGGAGGGCTAATTATTTTGACTTCAAATGTATATATAGACCAGTGGTTCTCAAACTTTTTTCCTCAAGTACCACCTCAGAAAAAAAATGGTCTCTCCAAGTACTACCAAAATGAGCAGTATTAAAATGCAATAGCGTAGTAGACCCAGTAAAGCAGCTACACCTCTGCACACTTAAAAAAAAACGTGGCAGATTACCTCAGAAATATAGGCTATATGTCATATTATCCCTCTCAGGCTCAAATTAGGTTTTAGAAACAGGAAAAATCTGATATTTGGGGAAAATTATCATATGGGGTAGTACAATAGAATCCAGTTTTTTTTTAGAGAGACCTTCACATGCAAGGCGTTCTGAGATGTTGCAGATTTGCAAAATTGGCCCAGTGAAGTAATTAGACACTGAAGACTGAATATGATATGAACAATAACTTTTAACCAAGTGCTGCAGTGGTACTTCTGAGTAAAAAAAACTCATAACATATGTATCTGGAGTAATAAGGTAGGTAATTTTTAACTGTTGCAAATCAGCAACGCCTGCCTTGAGAGTGTTAAATAGATCATTTTTGATAATTTTTTTAATGTGTGAAGCATGTACATGACATATTTCATTCCTCCGAGTACCACTAGAAGGAAGCCTGTGTACTATTAGTGGTACACATATCACAGTTTTAGAACCACTGATTTAGACCATTTCAATGTGGTCATGTCATTGGCACAAGAACATTTCCTGCTTGTTATCAAACAATTTTAACTGTAACAAGAGGCAATTTACAGTTTTTCTCAGTCACTTTGGTGCATTTCTCACTACACTATTTACATTTGCACAACAGTTAATGCATTTCTCAAAACAATCAATCATTTGTGCACATCATAGTAGCAGTTTTTCATTCTTTTCAACAAATTGTGAATGCTTTTGGATAAGCATCAATTGCTTAAACTCTCTGCTATTTATAACATTATCATTTGCTTGTCATGTCAGTCAGTGTAAATGCTTAATAGTCATTCCATATAAAACTAACAGTCCTCATTTCATTACTTGAGTCATTACATACAAAAATGTTGAACTAGTTGTCAAAATCTGTCAAACAAATTTTATAAAACAAATTTAAATCTTTATTTTCCTGAAAATGTCTTTAAAATTGAACAATTTGATGAATGATTTACAGACCTGTGTATGTTGTAGGCTCAGTTCCAATATGTACTGCAATATTGTGTACAGTTGTGCACAGCTCTACCTAAAGGGACTTTATGTTTGTTGTAAATAAGGGTGTGTTTATTCTTTTGCACAATGCTGTGAGTAAATTAGGATTGCAAAGAGCAAATGCAGTAAAAATGTGAAACATACATATTTAGTGTCTTGTACTCAGGTAACTCAATCAATGCAGTGATGTCTAACTTTACTTTAGTTTTCAAATGGCTGTGCAAATAGTCTATAGTGCTGTCTTGAGTATTTTCAGGAAGTGTCAACGAAATCAGACTTTTTTTGCATTGAAAAAATGTACAGAGTAAACTGACATAATGAAAACATGAGTAAGCCATTTGACTATCTTGTTCATAATGGTGTCAGGACTTTTCATTTTGACGATACTGACAGTTTGATTGACACGAATACTTGCTTTTGAGGAATGAGCTATCCATTTTGAGCATGTGCCGCACTTTTGCAGGTTATCAGCTAGGTTTTGCAGTTTGCACTAATTGTTTTGAGAAATGCATTAACTGTTGTGCAAATGTAAATAGTGTAGTGAGAAATGCACCAAAGCAACAAAGAAAAACTGTAATCATATCTTACTGTTAAAACAGCTATCTTAACATTATTTATCAATATGTGGCCCTTATTAAGCTATAGAAATTAAAAATGTAAAACAGGAAATACGCTGGGGCCATTATTTTTGTTTACATACCTCAAAATGGTCTATATATACATCCACTTTTCGTAATTTTGTAAATAAATACTATGTGTTTGTGTTGAATGTTAAGTCTCAAGAGCAAACTCTGACTTCAAATCGAAGAAATTTAGCAGCACATGCCTTCATCACCTCCATCAGACTGTGTTATTTCACTGTGTTCCTGCTAAGTTCTTACCTGATACGACGCCAACGCCATCCTCACAGTCATAGTCTGAGAACTCGCTGTCGCTGATCCTCTGAGACCCTGTAGAAGAAAGAGACAGACACAGACACACAAGAGTCAGTCTGGATCCTCTGATGTATTTCTATCAAAACATGAATTCTGCAGGAGGTTTTCTACATTATAAACGTACATGTACACTAGCTCTGCTCCAAGATTTGATGAGCTAGTTATCCTACTTTCACCAGATAGATCGATGGATGGATGGATGGATAGATAGATAGATAGATAGATAGATAGATAGATAGATAGATAGATAGATAGATAGATAGATAGATAGATAGATAGATAGATAGATATGGATGGACGGACGGACGGACGGACGGACGGAGGGAGGGATGGAGGGATGGATGGATGGATGGATGGATGGATGGATGGATGGATGGATGGATGGATGGATGGATGGATGGATGGATGGATGGATAGATAGATAGATAGATAGATAGATAGATAGATAGATAGATAGATAGATAGATAGATAGATAGATAGATAGATAGATAGAGAGGGATGGATGGATGGATGGATGGATGGATGGATAGATGGATAGATGGATAGATAGATAGATAGATAGATAGATAGATAGATAGATAGATAGATAGATAGATAGATAGATAGATAGATAGATAGATAGATAGATAGATGTAAAGTAGAAGTTAACAACAAGCCCAATATTCTCATATAGTCTGATGTTGCAGACTTTCGGAACTGAACTTCTGCTTAACCATGACTGACAAACCGGTCTGCTCCTTCATTTTCCTCTGTGACGTTCATATCAAGTGTTAAAGAAGCTCTCTGCGCTCGACCTGCCTGTCTATTTCAGACCGCTCACAGATAACCAAACATGTCAGTCAGATCTCTCTCTCTTTTCCAAAACCACGAAACAGGAGCGCGGCAGTCTGAGCTGTGTATTACGTGAGAAAATGGACGGTCTTCTCCCCTCGTTTCAGTCATGAGGAATAAAGCGAGCCGAACGTCGTCCCTCAGCCCGGAGCGCTGACGTTTGTCCAGTTTGACACTCTGAAGCGGCTCCTCCATCACTCACTTCAGATGGAGAATGAAAGCTAATCACAAAAGCTACAGCCTGAACGGACACCCGGCCTGTAGTCGCACACCGAACAGACTTTTGCGCTTTAATAACAATGACAAGCCGGCAATAAACCTGCTCTTATTTTTTTTCTCTCTCTCTCTCACTCTCTCTATCATAAGCACGTCCTCTTTTTCTCCTTCAGCTCTCTGGTCTATAAATCGGTCTCTTGAAATCAGTGCGTCAAACAGATGTGTCAAAAGAGATTCAGGAAAGATTTGTGTGATGTGTTTTTGTGCTGTTATTTAAGGCATATACTTTTTAACGCATTGCGGTAAGGGTTAAATCCTAATAAGCGTCAAAGTATAAAAGTATACATGTATATATTTTCTAACTACTGTATCTCAGCTCATCGGAAATACATAAAATACTTTGCTCCAAGTATGTTTTGTTGCATGTTTCAGATGTCACAGTCACTAGAGGGCGCTGTCTACATTTTCTTGTGAATTGCATCACTAAATGCGCATTTTGTTATAGATTTTCAGATAAATCAAAGCCTATTGAAGCCAAGTCTTTTTCTGACACTTTTTACGCATTATGATCAGGGTTAAGTTAAATGACAATGAGCGTCAAATTATAAAACACAAAAACTGCTTTTTTACTAACTAGCCCAACTCCTCTGGATTATTTGTCTCTGCCTACTATTTTGCAGTATGTAAAATACATTTAAAGTACAATGTAAAGTACATTGTGTTGCATGCTTCAGATGACAAACCGCTAGACAACTCTCTCTATTATTATTATTATTATTTTATTTTATTTTTTTAATCTGAAATGTCTTATTGAGGGTGCATTTTGTTATCTGTTTTCAGATACATCAAAGCCTACTGAAGGCAAGTCTGTAAGCTTTAGCCTCAAACAGATGTGTCAAAAGAGATTCAGGAAAGAATTGCATGATGTGTTTTGTGACCTGTTATATATATTTTAGATACTTTTACACATTGAAGTTAGGGTTATGTTAAATCTTAATAAGTGTTAAAGTATAAAACTATATGTATATTTTTTGGATACATCAAAGCCTATTGAAGGCAAGTCATTTTCGGACACTTTTTACACATTATGGTTAGGGTCAGGGTTAAGTTAAATCTTAAAAAGCATCAAAATATAAAACACAAAAACTGATTTTTTACTAACTAGCTCAACACAT